>NC_056732.1:983865187-983975187 GCF_019279795.1 Protopterus annectens | reverse complement strand
ATGTCAGACTTTCCCGGTGAACAAATGTTAAATAAATAATAGTGTTAGATTTTAGGAAAAGTAAATCTACATACTTTGTAAGCCAAAAAGTTATTTTATGCTGTTTCAGTAGCAGCAAAGATTGATTTTGGCAGTTTGAAATCAGTCACTGGCTGTGCAGGTGGATTTCTTGTTATCTCAATGGTAGAGTTATTTTCATAAGCTGGTACTTACGTATTACTTCAACCAGATTTCCAAAGGCCTGTAATTTGTACCGTTTTGAAGAAACCATGACAGTTTACCTATCAAGGGGTGTGTAAACTCCTAACTGCTGTTGTGTCACACTGTTTTTCACACAGGAAGAGGAATAATGCAAAAATTCCTCTTCCCTGGTACTGTCCTTTCCCGACTTGTACACCTGACTGCTGGTTTGCAGTCAGCCTTAATGTTACAACTGATGAAAGTCAGGATGTTCCCAACAAGGCAAGGAGTCAGGAACATGGCTCATTGAGAAAAAGTCACTCCCTTATTTTTAACCTTCCATTTGCAGGTATTTGATCAGTTGTCACCCACCCCCTGTTACAGCACAGTCTCTGAGAAGGCATGTTAATTCAATCGACACTTTCAGCTACTTACTCAAACATGTAGTTCTCTTTGCAGAGGTTTATAGACATCAGTCTCTGAGTTTTCTTCAGTAATGATATGTACTTGCTGTGTATGACACAGCACTTGGTAAATGCTTTCCTAGCTTTACAAAACAGAAAACCCCCCTTTTTTAACCTGGTGCTACACATACAAGCCCAACTGCTATACATAGTTACAATCGGTAATCAGGAAAGCAGAACCTATCCAGCACAGTGCCACTGTGCAGTTCCCGGAAGACATGAAGTGCATCATGGAGGAGTATGGCATTTCACCCTTATTCCTCCTGCTGCCTCATACCCGCTGTGACACAGTACAACTTACTTCCTAACAGACCCCTTTCAATGGTAACATGCCTCTTTTCATACAAAGATGATGGGTTGGTGGCCTTCGGAAATTTGGTTGCAATAATACATAAGTACCTATAAGCCTTATCTTTTGAGAATCTAGAGATTTGAAATTATTCAAACTACAGACTGCAGGAATGCATTTGGGGAGGATGAGGTTTTTATTTATTTATTTTTTATATTGTTACATGTTGACACAGTGAGCACATCTGCTAAAAATAAATAAAAGGATTCATAAAAAAGGAATGTCAGTAATGTCAATACTGTTGCTGACATAATAACAAAATAAACACACAAAAGGTGCAAGGGGACAAAAACACTGCTTTTATCTTAATCAGACTTCTTCAAAAACATTTTACAATTAAACCATCTCCTTTCTCTAAAAAAGCATTTATTAATTATTGTATCATTTAACCCTGGAAAATGGTCAGCTTTCAGTCTAACTTGCCATTCAGTTTCTCTCATCTGAACTATATTTTTATAACCCCTATTTATCATTAATTTTGACTTCTAATTCTAATAATAATTTATTTATTATTTGAAAGTGGAGAAGTAATATCTCCATTGTTGGTATTTTTTTAAAAAAAGCTTCCAAAAATTAACAGATAAATTTCTTTCAGTACCTTATCAATCAGGCGTTTATTTTCATATTTTTGCTAAAATTATATACTTACTATATAATTTTTATACAAAGTATCAAAATTAAATTTCTTTATAATTTCACCTGATGATAGTAATTTATTGTTCTGTTGAAAAATAGACCAATAAATAACATTTTCTTCTTCTAACAGCAATGTTTGATTATATTATTTACTATTGTAGATATATTTAGCACATGCATTGATAGAATGGTAAAGAAGAAATTTTTCAAGGAAGCATGTTTAATAATGAATTTTCTAGCTGAATTCAGTAGTAAATTAATATAATTAGATTTAGCTAAACTGCAAAAAGGTCTATGAAAACTTTTTTAATTACCTATAACATTTTATTGCTCACTATATTTGAGGAATTTGAAATAGGATTTAGTACAGAATTTTCACAGATAGAAAAATATTCCGCTACTTTCATTAAGCTTCATGCAAATTATCTGCCACAGTAATATATTTAAAAAAACGTAAAATGTATGTAATTTAAAAGATTAGGAAATCTAATACCACCTCTATCTTGAGGCCTAATATGATTTATAAAGGATGCTCTTTGCCTTATAGGACGCTATAATAATTGTAATAAAAGTTTATTTCAATAATAATATTATTTTCAGGAAGAAAGACTAAAGATCAACTGTTAAAATAATTTTTGGTAACAGTACCCTTTTTATCAAAATTAATCTGTCTTCAAATGAGAAAAAAATAATCATTCCAGTTATTTATCAAATTTTCTCTAACTTTAGTTATAGTACTATAATTATCCTTAATGATATCATTCCAATTAAACAAATATATATTCCTAAATGTTAATTTTTTTAATGATGCCAGAGTTAATAGTAGTTATATTTTGATTTATAACCATGATTTCAGTTTTAATTTTATTACATTTAATTTTAGATATGTTTTCAACAATGTAATAGAATATAGTATTTCTGTTAAAATTATTTAATTCTCCAGTTGTTAATATATCATCTTCCAATAGCTGAATTTTAGAATAATTTTATTGATTTTAACATTTTTGTTTTAGTATTATTTCCTCACAAATTCTGCAAATGAATCAATAATAAGAGCAAATAAAGGAAAATATATCATTGTTTTGTTCATTTATTTATTATCAAATCACTTGATGAAAAACTATCTCAATATATGTTTTTGAACCACCGTAAATGTTCATTAGCATTGTGATAAATTTCTTTGGGAAACCATATATTTCAAAAGATTTAAACAGATATTTCCAATTTACAGTAACAAAGACTGTTTCCAAATCTAAACATATAATACATATAATACCTATTTTAGTTTTATTTACATTAGCATAATATTAATTGTGTTATATTACCTTGAGTTTTCCTATTCAAACTAAAGCCGTTTTAATTGCATCATTTAGTTTATTAATCATAATACCCATAAACAATTAATAGTAAGTATTTAATAATGAAATATGCCTGCATGGTGTACATCTCTCTTGTGATTTATCCTGTTTGCTATAGGAGATATTAAAAGATATTTCCAAAATGGTAGACTTTTACTTCTATTTTGAATTAACAAACAAACCTTCTTAAATATCATTAATAATTCTTCTGGTAAATGTTATATATATCCAATATGATACTATCTTGTCCTGGCACTATATTACTTTTGAGTTTTTTAATCTGCTCTTTAATTTCACAAATATTAATTTCACTCATTCATTCTTTAAAATGTAATGACACTTTTGAAAATATTATTATTTAAAAAGTCATATAAGCAATCCTCATCCACATCAATATTTTGAATATTTACATTTTCAAATTATTCATTAAATATTTGCAATATATATTCAATAATGGATGATTTCCTTTTTTTATAGTACTGATGTCATATTTGCCTAATGTGCAACTAAAATCCCCTGCTAAAATTAAATTGCTTTTCAAGTTTGATAAGGCAACATCTAAGTAATTTTTATCACCTTTACTCCTAAGCCTGATATCCAATATACATTTGCAATTGAATACAATAGCTAGTTATGCTCTAAAATTACCAAAGGCAGCATTCCTTTTAAGTCAGTATAGTTATAGTGAATATTTAGCAAAATTATAGCTATACTGTTAAATACATCAAAACATTGTCAGGGGGTTATTGTTCATGTTACCACAGCAGCAACCACAACTGCAGCCTTTTTATATAAGAGTATTTGATAGGCTTCTGCTTGTTCATCCATCCATACTTTCTCAAAACTTAAATAAATGTGATTCCCAGCTGAGAGGTACAGCAGGATTTGCTTTTGCTTTTGCAGTCCTGCATAGTATGCTGTAAACTAATGACCTTTTATGGAACCTATAATATGCATTGTTTGGTATTTTTCCCTCAGTAAACATTTTTATGATATTCCTGACTCCAATATTACACATTGCCTGATGAAAAACCCTACTATTCAGACTTTTTTTAGAAAAGGGTAGTTTTAAGCACATAAATTAATCAAAGGTCCAATGATATTTCTGCCCTTTGATGTTTACACATAAAGATGTGTGTGTGTGTGTGTGTGTGTGTGTGTGTGTGTGTGTGTGTGTGTGTGTGTGTGTGTGTGTGTGTGTGTGTGTGTGTGTGTGTCTATATATGAATACATAAGCATCCGTCAAATTAATATTGGAACTCAAGTAATCAAACTTATTTATCAGATAAACCACAACATTTCACATATACACTCAGATTACTTTGCAGTTTAACATTTACTACTCTGTTGTGCCTTCTTTACTTAAAGTACCATTCACAGACGTAATCACTACTTTAGCAAAAGAATACACAAATAAATTTAACATACCACCTTACAATCAAATAAGATAGCTGTATTCATGAACAGTGGTCCACCCCTCACCCCCCCAATGTGAAAGCTTTATGTCCACCCTCTCTTACTTATATATACTGAGTACACAGTCATACAGCCATTAGTACATTGCAAACACCTTCAAATTGTACCATGGTCTTCAATACCATGACTGATACTTGCAGTAGTCTATCAAACCCACACCTTAGCTAACTGTAACACTTTACACTGCACACATCTTGTATATATAATGTGTAAATATATATATATATATATATATATATATATATATATATATATATATATGTGTGTGTGTGTGTGTGTGTGTGTGTGCATGTGTAAATGCATACATATATATCTATATCTGTATCTAAGGGTCTACTACAACTGCTCAGGTACTAGAAGTTTCCTTCACAATTGCCCTCTGCCACTTGCCTGAAAAATCAAGTGCTCTAACTCCCACTACCCTGATCTCCAGTAACAACATAACTCTACCAACTGATCTATGCCATTTTGCCAAATCTTAAAATAGTGAATACCTCTTCATCGAACACCTTTTTAGTGAAGTCATAAATCTTTGAAGGGAGTTTTCAGCTAAATTTTTCTCAGGGCAAGGCAATGGTTGGCCACCATCTGGAATTTGCCCTTTTCCCCACTGTAGTGCAATCTCGGAGTTGGTATATTTATTTAGGGAGGTGTGGAGGGGCTGTGGGGGTGTGAGGGGAATAGGACCCCACCTGGGTAGGTGTGAAAAGCTCTGTTATTTTCTTCTTAGTCACTAGGGTGGCCTTCCATTGTCTTGCAATAAGAAAACTTTTGCTGAAAAGTCCATTTGACGATCGGTAGTGTCGCTAAATAGGTGTTCGCTATTTTAAGATTCAACGAAATGTCATAGACCCCTCTACCAACAGCCAACCTTATAAAACTGCTGCCATAACTTTAACCCTAAAACTTCCACCCAGTTCCTAACCAGAGTCCTCACCTCCTTACCCTAAATCTCTATACCTCCTCCCTAATCCTAAAGTCTTCCATTGCTCCCTAAACTTAAAACTGCAATCCCTTCTCCATAAATCTAAATTCTCTGATCATTCTCTAACCCTAAAACTCCCCTCCTGCTCTGAAACCCTACAGCTCCTTCATGGTCTCTAACCTTATAAAAATTTCTAGAGTGCTACACTAATCTAAAGTCATACCTCCCACTCCCTCCCCGTGCCTAAAGCACTTGCTTCACTCAAACTCAAATAATGTGTTTGGATAAAGTGTGGCAGATGTTTCCAGAACTCATATTCACATTCGAGCATGAGTAATAGCCTACACAAGCTATAAGACACTCAAGTCCTTGGCTTTAAAACAATGTTTTTTGAGCACTTGGGACTTGATAGCTTCTTGTAGAACGTATGCCTAATACATGTTGTTATATATATGTGTACACACATGTGCTCGCATATTTTCTTCTTTTTACAGAACTTTAGCCTGCCACACAAGCATTTGACAGTGCAGTGTCTTTGTCACCAAAAGGTATTTAAGAAAATGAGTGAGTTACTCTCTTTTATAACTTGCTGCCCTCTAATTGCGAAGATTTGAGATTATAGTTCTTGTCTCTGAGGATATATGCTGAAAAGATCTGACTAAAATTCAGTGCTTGACTGTAGCTGCTGACCCATATCACATATTTCTATCTTGTAACGATTGTCCTTTTATTAATATATCTGTTGTTACTATAAGTTACAATATAATTGCAATTTTTGCTGCCTATATTGGGACAGTCCAATAGTTGACTGTATGATAACTCAGTAACTACACAAAACTCAAACTACTGATGTTGCAGTGTACATGTCAATTTATATGATAGCATTCCTTTTGAAGTATATATTTGCTTAAAGATGATTCTTAAGAAAAAAATATTAGATATAAATAAAATGTGGTTAAGTACTGTGGCTGCCGAACCACATCACACAGTTCTATCCTGTAATGGTGGTCCTTTTATTAAAATATCTACTACTATTGTGAGTTACTATGTAACTGCATTTTTGTTGCTGCCTATAAAGGAAGAGTCGAATACATTACTGTATGATAACTCAGTATCTAAACAACGTTCAAGCTACTGATGTTGTAGTGTACCTGTCAATTTTATGATAGCATTCCTTTTGAATTATGTGTTTAAAGATGATTCTTAAGAAAAAAATATTAGATATTTTATAAGATGTGGTTATATAATGTAAGCACATCTCCTCTGCTCCTATAGTCGCATGTAATATATCCATATCTATGTTTCTACTACAACAGTTAACTGAAGTATTTAGTGTTTTTTTTAACTTTCTAAATAAATGTGCCAGCAAGCAGAAACTTGCATTTGCTCTAACAGAAATATAACAAAGATATTTTCTTAGTTACTCCCAAAGGATGGCTAGAAATAACACCTGCAGAAAACATAGTTTGCAGCAAGAAGTCCCCAGTTCCAAATGCTGTAGTACCCCACTAGTAATTTTTAATCTCCTTGCATACCTCTCCACATCCTTTCCTGCATCATTTTCTACTAAATAGCCAATGGTGAAGCCACATCATTATTAAAACTTTGGTTATAGATTGGATAGGTTCATAGATTAGTACTAAGCTAACTACCTTTGTGAGCCATTTTAAGCCTAGCCATTTTCCCCATGTAAAAATCAAACCCTGCACTTTGTGTTTTCAAGGTAAACACTTTAACCATTATACCAACCTTGTATAATCATTAAGTGAGGGTCTCACTTGCCCAGTTAAAAAATAAAATAATTAGACTGAGCCCTTTGTCTAGAATGTTTGCTCAAAGAACATTATTAGATTTAGGAAGTATGATCTGCTTTTGAATATTTTACATTCTTACTGAACCAGTTACACCAGGAACCCTATTTTTATTCAGAGAATAAACATCCATCACCATGGCTTTACGAAAGATAGAGATGAGACTTATCTGTTTGGAATTTTGTCCATTTCTGCTGAGCTTGTTCCTTGCTAAATGGTGTTATGTTAAACAGTTTAACATAGCGAGACAGCTTTAAAATAAACAGGAGATGTCCGTTTTTTATTTTAAAGCTCGCCATGTTAAACCCATTTAACATAGCTAGAGACAGTTTAAAAAAGCAACGGAGAAAGCAAGATCTCTGTTGCTTAGTGTGCTTATGTGTTAAAAATGAGTTTAACATAAGCGAGAAATACAAAAATAACAGAACGAGATGTCGTTTGCTGGCTATGTTAAACAGTAATAGTTTCTTAAACAGCAATAACAGTAGATATGAAATACTTGCATATGTTGTTAAACAGTAGCATTTAGTTAAACAGCAATAACACTGTGTCTAGGAATCTAGGATACTTATGTATATCTTTTCTGAATCTATTTGTTGAAAAGGTAAGCCAACTGAACACAGCTGCCCCTTTCAGGAGCAATCTGGGAGCACTGTTTGGAAACTGACATGTTCAGACTCACACAACAGACAAATGAAGGTGTTGGGAATCAGACTCTGTGCACTTGGCACATGAAGCTGCTTACTAACAGCAGAACTCTTCTTCTTCTCTACTAATTATGCAGAGATGATGCAGTGGAACTGTTAAACAGAAGTAGTTTGTTAAACAGCACTAACAGTGGTTCTAGGGTAGTTGTATAGAGTTAAATAGTACTAGTTGTTAAAATAAGTGTTTCTACAATTCTGTTTTAATTTTCAAGGATACTTCCATATATTGTTAAACAAAAGTTTTTAATAAACAATAGCTATCATCCAAGACTTCTGTTTTAATTTTCCTACAAATGTCTTGGAAATGTTATCTGAACACTTACAGCTACTACAATGCATTATCTGATCTGTAAACAAGAGAGCAACAGCACCCACAATTTTCTACAAATATATACTATTTATATTCTTTTTAATACAAGAGCTAATTAAGTCAAAAATATTGCAAATATATCCGTTACATTTATCAGTATTGTTATCTCTGATCAAAGTGTTCTATTCATCTTTTGTTTACGCAGTTAAAAAGACTTAAAACTGCATTTGACTTTATTGGCTAGTATCTTCCTCCGATCTGTGTTCTGATCATACTTTGCTAAACAAGTAATAAATATAAACTAAATTAACAGCTGAGCATTGTTATGCTTCTATTTTTTTCTAGTTTTTTTATAAAACATAAAATGCATTAAATTACATTTATAAAAAGTAACACACAAATCATTGCAAAGCTTTGTTTGTAATTTCCAGCAGTTCTCTTTCTGTTTTAATAAATATTAAATACACACACACACACACACACACACACACACACACACACACACACACACACACACACACACACACACACACACACACACACACACACACAGACACACACACTCTCACACACACACACACACACACACACACACACACACACACACACACATAGTAACACTGAATTTTTTGTAAGAAGCAAGGCAATCAGATGAAACATTATGCATCTGGGGAACTGCTATAAGTATAAATTCAGTCCCTTTCATATAAAAAGCAGTACTTTTTATCTAAATTCTCACATTTAGATAATTAATGTTCAGTTAAAAATCCTCCTTGGCTAAATAACAATCAATCTTTTTGTTAAACAAGAAAGTTATAGAAACTGGGTGTGCAGGTGAATATTATCAATAATGTCTTTTTTTCATAAAATATAAAAAACAGTGACACGATAGCAGAAGTGATACAGCCACTGCATAAAACTTATTCTGTGGTTTGCACCAGATCACTTTGTCTATAAACAAATTCAGACTCAAATCAATGATGACACTAACATAACAAATATTAACATGTTTATTAACAATTAATTAATTTACTATGGGTCACTATGCACAGTAAGAATTTTTATGTCAGCACCAAAGAAACATTATTATTATTATTATTATTATTATTATTATTATTATTATTATTAATAAGTAAAGCAAGTAACTGAAACACTAGGATGGTGAGGAGCTCTTTTAACTGTTTACAGGTAAGTTGTTTTCACATAAGGGGACAATATCTCTTGATATATACTTATGTTAAGATAGTAATGATATTTCAACCTCTTAGCATTTTTTGTGCACTAGTTATCTGACTTGTTATAGGTTCATAGGTTCATAGGTAGGTACTAGGCTATCTGCCCGAAGGCATTTATAAGCCTAGCTGCAATGTGTTAGCTTTCACCACCCCCTTAGATTAGTTCCCTGTGCCTCTGTCCAGCAGAGCCATTGAAGTGATCCCTGGGGTAAACTTCCTGTTTCCCATCCACTCGTCAAGGTTTCTCTTGAAGAGGGTTAGCGAGGAGCTCTGCCTAATGTAGATTGGAATCTTGTTCCAGAGCATGGGAAGTCTCTGGGACAGGACTCTATCCCTCCAGCATGTCCTATTTATTGTTGTGGTGAGGTTTAGATCCATGGAGTGTATGGCTCGAGGGGATATGGTTTTCTTTAGGTGGAGCATATCCATCAATTCTGGGTTGGACATGGCCTTGTACGTCAGGCCAAGATCATCTCTGAGTAGGTGGTATGCAACTGAGTACAGCTGGAGTTTTTTCACTCGAGCTGCATAGGGCATCTGCTTGAGGCCAGTGATCCTCTTGGTGAGGTACTTTTGTGGTCTTTCCAGTTATTGCAGGTGTCTTGTAAGGTACATCCTAAATGGGGCATTGTACTCTATAATGGGTCTGATGATTGATGTGTAGAGGGGCCCAATGACCTCTTTCAATCTGGATGCAAACCCTTTTGTGATTAGATGGGCCACTTAGAAGGATTTTCTAACCACTTTGGCAATGTGATTATCAAAGGAGAGGTTACTATCTACTTGGGTCCCCAGATCCCTTATTATGTCTTCCGGGCTACCACCTATGTGGTAGTTTGTGGGTACTTTGTTTTTCCAAAGGGGATGACTATGCACTTTTTGGCATTTAGCTTGAGGCCATGGTTTTGACACCAGGTATCTGTCTCAGTGAGACCCTTTTGGAGGAGGTCTGTGTCAGCTGGAGAGTCAATTACAGCCCCTAGTTTGCAGTTGTCTGTGAACTTGGTCAGCCATAGTCTTCATGTGCTTGCCTGTACCTTTGAGAAGTATATACTGAACAGGAGGGGTCCTAGGACTGAGCCTTGGGGAACGCTACTTGTAACCGGTTTAGAGTCACACCTAGCTCCTGCAACTCTTACCATGTGGGTTCTATCCATGAGCCAGTTGGCAACCCATCTTGTGACGTGGGGGTTTATGTTCAGGCTGGTGAGCTTGTCTATAATACCTGAGTGGGGAATGGTGTCAAAGGCCTTTGTGAGGTCTAGGTAGACTGTGTGGACCACCTTTCCCTCATCTATAGCCTTGGTAACTGTCTCAAAGAAGTCCAACAGGTTTAGGAGGCATGTTCTGCCCTTAACAAAGCTGAACTGGGTAGGGTCCAGTGTTTGGAGGTTTCTTATGTCTCTGTTAATAAGATCCATGATGATGTGCTCCAAAGCTTTGCAGACCAAGCTAGTCAAGCTTATAGGGCGATAGTTCCCAGGGTCTGTTGTGGCTCCACCTTTGTGGAGTGGAATAACCTTTGCTGTGTGCCACTCTTTGGGCACATAGCCTGTGGAGAGGCTGAATTTAAACAGTGTGTTTAGTTGAGGGGTTAGTTCATCTTTGAGCTTGTGTAGGACACAGCCTGGGACACCATCTGGTCTCATTGATGCTGTGTTTTTGGCTTTGGAGAGGGCTGTTTTAACCTGACTGTCTGTGATCTCAGGGGCACTATATTCTTCTGGTATAGTTATGGGTCCTTTTGGGGGTGAGAGGGGGGTAAAGTTTGCACTGAACCTGTCTGCCAGGATGTTGGCTATATCAGTCAGTTCAATGTATTTTGTGCCATTCTGCACTAACTCCGAGCAGATCTGAGAATTACCAATTAGATTCTTGACATAGCTAAAGAATGCCTTTTGGTTATCTTTGGAGTCCATGGCAATTTTTCTTTCGAAGCAAGCCTTGGATGATTTTATGAGGGAACATAGTTTCTTGCTGATACTGATCAGGGATGTCTTCACTTCTTGGGATTTTACTATTTTCTGTATTAGTTTCCTCCTTCTATTGTATAGCTTGTTTATGGCAAGGGTTCCCCAGACTGGTTTCCTTTTCTTGGAGAAGTGAGTCTTGGTTTTGTTTGGAATAGCATGATCCATGCATTCTTGTAGGTGACGTAGAGTGCATTAGTAAAGGATTTTGCAGCTTGGACAGCATTATCCTTTAGCATGGAGGCATTGAACCTTCCCACCTCGGTCTTAAGTAACCTGAAGTTTGCTTTTGAAAAGTTTATCATGGTGGTTTCTTTGACCAGGGGTGGTGGCGGAATGTAGATATCCAGAGTGATTAGTTTATAGTCAGATCTAACCAGCAAGGGGTTGACCTCAGGTGTGGAACACTGGTTGCCCATGTTGGTGATGACCAGGTCCAATATGTTGTCACCTCTGGTAGGGGTGTTGACCAGTTGATCCAGGGCATTTGAGTTTATAAATTCTAGGAGATGTTGGGCAAAGGAGTTTGTACTTGAGTAGTTCTCCCAGTTAATGTTTGGGTAATTGAAATCACCCAAAATCAGGGTGTTTGGTAGGACCTTTATGTTTCCCAGTGTTTTCAGCAATGCGGAGTGGTGGTCCTGGGACATGGTGGGTGATCTGTAGCAAGCTATGATTTGAATAGCAGTTTTGCCCGTTGTTAGTTGCACGTGGATGATCTCTGAAGCATTGTGCTGTGCCACTTACCTGGAGGTGTGGGTATCCTTGATGAATATGGATATTTGTATTTCGATCCGGGTTTTGTGGCCAAAATGTATGGTATGAGTTGTAGCCTGGTAGTGCTGGGGTGCTCTCTGGAGCCTTAAACCAGGTTTCTGTTACTGCACATATATCAATTTTCTCCATACTGAGGAGTGCCTTGAGTGCATGCATTTTGAGGTTTAGACTTCTGGCATTGAGTAGCACTACCCTCAGTTTTTTGTTACTTGTACTATTTACAGTGGTGGGTTTGTCTTTTGAGCCTTGCCTAAAAAAGGTACTATGGGGTGGCAAGAGTCTTGGCCAGTATTCGAACGCCTAAGGGTGACAGGTGCAAGCTATATCTAGCGAAGCAGTGTGGTTTGTCAAGCATGTCATCCCAGGCTGACAGACACTGGATCCCCTTTGAATGACACCAGAAGCTTAGCCAATTGTTGAAATTGATATTTTTTTCTCTATACCGTGGTATCATTCTTGGTGAGGGCAGGATGCTACTCAGGGTCAGGGTCATATCGGCCTGGGCTATGTGTTAGTTGATTATATATTGCAGCAAATGCTGAAGTCTCTAGCACAGGCAAATGAATGTGTGATTTATTTGATAAATCTGACTTTCAACCATCCGTGTTTCAGAGACATGTCTCAAGATTCACTTTGCTGACATTCACTATAAAGTAAATGCTTGCTCCTTGACCTGTCTGGTCATTGTGTACTTCATCTCTGGAAAATGCTTCACTGACAAGTCAGATAGGTCAGTGATACTTTCTTTCAATCAAGGTGCCTATCAGTGTCTTCTTTCTTTACTGCTAACCTGATATAGCTATACTTCTATCTGCTGACAACTAGTTGATCTGTTCAAAATGATTCTGTGCCACTTTGTATACTACAAGCAGCAAAGAAATGAAGTATAAACGTTTAATTATAGACCCCACCAACATTATTTAGTCAGTATAATATGCAAAAATGTTTTGACCTGCTGGCAAAATAAATTTGTTGCTTTATATGCTGTTATAGAAACAATGTGCTTTGTTTACATTACTTCTATCTTTTGGTAGTACAATAATTTAAACTACTACTATAATATCTAGTCACAGCTACTTTTAGGTATATATACTGACCAGCACTAATGGTACAAATAGAATTACTAAAGCGTTTTAATCTGAAATTTATGCACTCCTTATTTTAGTCTGTTTTCACATTCTTTTCTTCTTTTACAATGTTTCACTGCCTGTCTTATGTTGCTCCCACTGTATTTCATTGTAGAAGTAATAGGCTGTAGTTTTCCATTATACCACAAGGTGGAGCTCCTTTTCAGGAATATAAAAGACAGTTTCAAAAATGAAAGAGGGTAGACTGGAACACTAGCTGAAGGAGGGAAGACTGAAAGACTAGATGAAGGGAAAAGGGCCTTGCAGCATGACTGGATTTTTTTCCTCTAGTGTTTTGGGACAGAGAAGTGAGGTAGCAGTTTGTGTCTGTCTCTTGCTGAAATCCTGGATGATGGTATTTTGTGGATTCAGGAGAGAAGTTCTGAAACCAGTAGTTCCATGCCTGCATATGATTCAGCAAGAAAAGGAGTTCCCTTGTGCCTAGTGCAGAGATGCCATAGATAACTACCAGAGTTCTGGCGGGTGATTTTCCATTTTTCTCGTCAGAGGAACTGCTGTGTCTGGTCACTGGGATATTCTCGATGGAGTGGTGAGAGGCTTTTGGCCATCATTTTTTTAAACTTTTATAAGATTGTGGATTCCCTCCTAAACGCTTTCTGGATTACAAATAGCTGGGATCCATATGAGCTCCAACCATGGGCCCCATCATGCCGGCAGTAGGACTGTAAGTAGTCACTGGCGAGTGAACAGGGTACAATAGAGTGTCTGTTTAGATTGATCTAGGGGATAACGGATGTTAGTACTGTTACCTTAAAGACTCTTTATTGCTAAATGGCATTGCATTTTCTCATATTTGTGTTGCTGCATTATAAAAGCTTTACTGCTCATTGATATTGCCTTTGTGTGCATGTTTGAATGTCAAGATCTTTTCTGTTGAGTTCTGGGGAAGGGGGTAAATGTATGGTTTCATTACATGCATATCTCACTCTGCTTACTGCTAACCTTTGCACTGTTGAAATAATTTGTTTGTTGTTGTGCTATTGCCCTTTAAAACTAGTGTCACCGAGAATAAAATCTGTTATCACTTGCCACCTTGGGGTGTTGGGCCTAAAGAAGGGGTGTCACCAGAGTCAGGAAGGAAGGAACCCATATCTACTTCAGCTACACCTACGGGTGAGCTACACTTATACACTCTTGAGCTTCCGGTATGTATTAGTTGCTTACGACCTCAGCCAGCAGCATGCAGCTCTGGATATGATACTCTGTCACTTCACCAATGAGCTATATAAGTCCTTCAAGGTGCTATTAGGTGAAATACAGTACAAGTAATCTCCTTGTTGCCAGTTAACAAAGCGTCTTTCTACTCTTGATGGATTAGTGTTTGTCAAAGAAATAAATGGTAGGATTCTTAGAATTTAAAAGCAAAATGTATGTACTTGCAAGACAGAATTTTGAGAACTACAATTAATTAAATTAACTTGGTAAGGTTTATTAACTTCTCACAATTCTAAAATAATGGAAAATGACTATAGGAAAGCAAAACTTTCTGATACAGATTTCTGTGTCTAATATCTAGTTGCAAGATGGTCCTATGGGGAGCCAGACAGCTGGATGACAGCACTTACTTCATATACAAAGTGATCGGGAAAACTGATCATAAAAAGTATAGTTGAATAAAATCTTACCGTAATGATAGATGTCCTTCTCTTCACTGTTGCAGTATTGTTAACATGAGGGATTCCCCACCAAGGGTGGCCCAATGTCCAGCCAGTATATCAAAGCCTTTAACTACCTTAAGGTATGCCGTATGTTGCACGTATGCTCCCCGCATATGTAGGGCATAAAAGCGACGTCTGGACATACCATCCTCAGAACTGAATGCCCTAGATGGGATGCTAGTCCAAGGAAAAGGAAGTAAACAATACGTCCAAAACAGAAAAAGATCCAGGGGGTAGGAGGGAGGAACTGAATACTACAACAGTGAAGAGAAGGACATCGATCATTCTGGTAAGATTTTACACAACTATACTATGTCCTTCTATTCTAATATTGCAATATTCTTAACATGAGGGAGAGTGCCAACACTCAGGAAAAAACTTGGGATGAGGAAGGACTAGTAGAACTCTCTATAAAGCCATGAAGAATGGCCCTAGTAAAACCATCTCTGGATCTGGATATTCCATCCAGCTTGTAGTGTTTTGCAAAAGTATCCACAGAAGTCCATGTAGCTGCATCAAGAATGGAGTTAGTGCCAAACCCTTGAAAAAAGCAGCAGAAGAAGCCACAGCCTAGTAGAATGAGTCTTAACAGAAAAAAGAAGGGTTTTATCATGAAAAACATAACAAAAGGAAATAGTTTTGGAAATCTAAGAATACATTGTCTGCTTGGAAACAGCCAATCCCAAAATCCTGGGATGAAAATAAAAGCTGATCAGATTTCTTGATAGTCTTAGTCTTATCCAAATAAAATCTGAGTTGTCTATGCACATCCAAGGTGTGTAGTACCTTCCCGCTAGCAGACTGTGGAGAAGGAAAAAAGTGGGCAAATGAATAGATTGATTAAGTGACAGCTCATTTGACACCTTCAGTATGAAAAGAAGGATTAGTATGCAATGACATCCTGTCCTTATGAAAAGCCAAAAAAGGAGGACAAGCCATAAGGGTTTGAAGCTCAGACACCCATCTGGCTGACGTAAAGGCTAATAACAGAACAGTCTTCGAAGAACAGTGTTGCAAGAAAGCTGAAGCTGCAGGCTCAAACAGAGACAAAGTCAGTTTCTACAGGGAGGAGGAACAGGTTTCCTGGGAGGTCTAATGTGAAGAACACCTTTAAGAAATTATTTTGTTTCAAACCTAGTAGCTAAAAGAGGAGATAAAGACAGACAAGCAGAAATAGCTGATAAGTGGGCCTTAACAGAGGAATAAGCCAACCCAGCATTGAGCAATTCACACAAACAAGAAAGAACCACAGGAACATTTACTAAGACTGGTTCCAGGTTACGTAAAAAGACACCAGACAGAAAACCTTTTTCATTTGGATAAGCAGGATTTCCTAGTAATGGGTATGTCCTCAGAGAAAAGGTGTCTATAAGGAATCAAAATCATATCACCCACAGAATCAGATGAAGAGTGGGCAGGTGGGGCTGAGATCCTTTGTCTTGTGTGAAGAGGTTGACTCTTGTGAAGTAACTTGTGATGATTGTCCTTAGCTAAATTTAGAAGAAGAGGGAACCAATGCTGTCTTGGTCAAAAGTGAGTCACCAGCAATATTTTGGGTTTGTCTTGTTGAATCTTGAACAGAACTTTGGGAATGGGGGGGCTCCATATAGAAACATCCCCTTCCAAGAAAATGATAGGTCGTCCACCTTCCAAACTAGAGGACCTGGGACTCTGACACAAAACTGAGGAAATTGTCTGTTCAGAGGAGAGGCAAATAGGTCTATTTGAGGAGTACCCCACTTGTGGACAATATCCAGAAACACATCCACTGTGAAGCATCCATTCATGGGATTGAGCCAAGGACCTGTTCAGAGTGTCTGCCACAAAGTTTTGACATGAGGGAATATAAACTGCCCGAACAGTCATATGATAATGTTCAGCAAATTCCCAAACCATGAGAGCTAGTCTGCAAAGAAGGTAAGCTTTTGTTTCTCCCTGCTTGTTTACTGTACATACCACAGGACTGTGGTTTTGTGTGTAAACACTTTGAGAGGCCCTGGGAAGAGAAGAGGATGGAAAGCTTGAAGGGCTAGCAGAAGCGCTCTCATCTTTTTGATGTGGATGTGCTCCTTTTGCTGAAGAGAAGATCAGACACCCTGTATTTTCATAGTGCCAAATGCTGCTCTTTAACCTATATCTGAAGTGTCTGTGAACATTTCTTGAGATGGAAGAGGGGGATGAAAAGGAAGGGCTCGGTTCAAAGACAGCTACTGAATCCACCAGAGAACTTCCTTTTTTTAGACAGGGAAGAATATGAACTGTAAATTCTAGGGAATGTGCATGTTGTTGCCAGACTGATTTCAGGAACCACTGAAATTTCTTAATGTGGAGTTTGGCTAAAGTTAATACAGGGATGGTGGATGTCATAAATCCCAGAAGTCTCAAAAACTCTCTGGTTGTGACAGAGGTCAGAGGAAGAAGATTTTGAAAGAAGGACATGAGAGTCAAGGCCTTTGGCAGAGGCAGGGATGCCAACATAAACACTGTCTCAATCCTGCACCCCAGGAAAACATGATCTTGAGAAGGTGTTAGAGAAAACACCTGAAATTTATTGTGAAAACCTGACTTTGCAAATGAGTAATAGCAAAGTGAATACTTTACAGTAAGGTCTCTGCAGAGGATGCTTGAAACAGGAGATCATCCAAGTAAGGGAATACTTGGATGCCTTGAAGCCTGCAAAAAGCAATCACAGGAGCTAGGCATTTGGTGAATACCCTTGGGGCAGTAGAGAGGCGATTGGGCAAAACAGAGAACTGAAAATGCCAGGAAGCAACAGAGAAATGCAAAAATATCCTGAAAAGGGGATGAATAGGTATATGAAGGCAGGCATTCTTGATATCCAGAGAAGCCATGAAAGCCTAAGGAAGGAGTAAAGGGAACACGGTCTGAAGAGATAAAATACAAAATGAAAGAACCTTCAGAAAGGTATTCAGGTGTGAAAGATCCAGTATTTTCTCCAAGGACCCTCCTTTCTGGGCACCAGTAATGTATTGAAATAAAACCCTTTTCCTCTTTGGGTCTGTGAAACCTCATGAGTAGTTCCCTGATGTAACAGTTCTCAGAGCACCTCTGGGAATAAATGTAAGTGTTCCTGAGGTGGCCGAGGAATGCCCATGAAGGGAGGAAGGGATTTCCAAACCATGAAATACCCCTGTTTAATTATGGAAAGAACCCATGAGTCTTTGGTTATGCTTGACCAAACTGTAAGAGACAGAGAAAGATGAAGCGAGAGAAGAATGAGGCTGGGAGGAGCATGATACCAAGATACTACCTGGCTTGTCCAGAAAGGACTGCTTCTGAGCAGAAGTCTGAGTAGTTTTAACTGGAGGAACCCTAATTCCACTTTTTTTTTTACTTTTAGGGGGAGGATGGGCCTGTATTCAAACAAAAGCTGGCTTGGAAGGATAGTTCCTTTGGAACTTAGGCACAGGTGAAACAAAAAGATGTTTCAAGTCCTGTAACACCTTGCCTTTCTTCTGCAAGGACTTAAACAAATCAGCAGCAGCAGTATCAAACACGCATTGTTATCCAGAGCAGCATCCGTCAGCCTAGCTTTTATGTCATCTGGCACAGGTTGAGCTAGGAATACCTGCTCATTACACATCCTGAAGCAGCAGCTCTAGATGAAGCTTCTGCTGCATCATAGCTGAACTTAATAGAATAGCGAGCTACCTGACAGGAAGCCTCTAACAAAGACAAAGCTGGAGTTTTGCTCTCAGAATTTGGAAGGTCAGAGATAACTTGAGTAGCCTGGGAAAGGAAAGCCAAAATATATCTAGTCATATGACTGTGGTAATTAATAACACAAAAGGCAAGACTGGCAGAAGTATTAACCATCTTTCCATAATCCAGCTTTCCTTATCAGAAGGAAAAAAATTAGTGGAGGGCAGTAACTTGGAAGGCTTATCTGAAGCCACAGAAACTACTGAAGGGTTAACAAATGGGCACTTGTAAAGAAATTTGCAATTATCAGGCACTTTATAAAAATGCTTAGGCTTCTTAGGAGTAGGGGGCTGTGAATCTGAGTATGAGATGCTGAAGAGAAAGCATCTGATATGGCAGGCAAAACTGGAGGAACAGCAGATGGTGAGGGATACTCCATTTGTAGGAGTTCATAATAACTTTTTTGCACATCTGAAACTTGGGAGCAATCCCATGTGAATAATTCCCTCTGAAAGTAATCTCCTCAATAGGAGATTCTGGGCTGGTAAATTCCTCTTCAGGAGAAGCATACTCTAGATGGAATGGGATCTGGGTGGGATAAGCCAAGGATTCCTTATCCAAAGAAACCTCTTCATCAGAAGAATCCTGATCTCTAACTCTCTTGAAAGGGGAAGATGTCCAAGGAGGAAAAGGGATAGAGAAACCCAAAGGAGGCTTCAGAGCCATAAGACCATTAAATAAGCCCCTGGGTCAAACTTTGCCATTCACTTTGAGGGTCCCCGAGAGAAGAAACATGCTTTGTTTTTTTGCTTCTTTTTTCACTGGACATCCACCTTATGAAACATGGAAGGGCCCAACATTGGCCTATACTCAATAACTGTTGTCAGAACTTCATCCCTCAGAAGAATTTGAGGAACCCCCTCAGGCCCTTCTGTGATAATCATTCTTAGTTCCGCATGACCATCTGAAAATGATGTCTGCAATGCCCTCAAGGACGTGTCTGTTGTCAGATCCATGGCAGCCTCCAAAACAGTCCTAGCAGAGGAATCTGCACCCAGAACCAGGTGAACCTCTGGGCTTTCATCAGCCTTGAGAGAGACATCCGATGTAGGAGGTGCAGCAGAAGTGTCCAACCTAGGTTTTTTGGCATTTCTCTTCAATGAAGATTCCACATCAGCCCTAGAAGTTCCCTCCATAGTGTCTTCTGCTAAAAGTTAGAGATGCTGGTTTCCAAATAAATTGCAAGGGAAGAAAGATGACTTTGTAAAGTCTTAGGCACAAACCCCTGACAAATACTGCAAGTGTTATGATCATGAGTAAGCCCTAAGCAAAACAAACACTGCTCGTGACTGTCCTTATGTGAAATATGTCTCCCACACTGGCATTTGCCTTTTCTGGATGACATGTAAAACCTGACAACAAAAAGCAGCAGAAATAAGAAAGAAAAAACCCATTGGGGCACTTAACTGAACAAGATACCCAGCAAACAACTCAGGTGAGCAGACTGACAATCAAAAATGGCATTCTGACTGGCGACAGAGAAGTTCAGATTATGGTATATCTGGACGTCACTTTTATGCCCTATGTACATAAAGAGCATATGTGCGGTGTATGGCATACCTTAAGGTAGATAAAGGCTTTGGTATACTGGCCGTATGTCAGGCCGCCCTTGGCAGAGTCCCTCATGTTAAGAATTCTGTAACAGTACGATAGAAGGACACCCAGAGTTTACAGTTTCTCCCATTGCTTTGTAATTGTGCAGTAAGTACATGTAAGTATTTGGGGTGTGGGGAGTTCCCCCCACCTGGTGTATACAATGAGCTTAACCCCTGTAAAAAATGTTTTTCTTTTCAATCACTGAAAGTAATTTCAGATACGTTTTTTGTAATGACTCTGGATTCATGGTAAATGTTGTTGATGAGCTGACTTAGATCCATTTAATAAATATTTCAGAGTTTAGGTTATTAACCTGCATTGTAAGTTTTCTAGAAAACACAGAATAATATGCAATCAGCTGTATTTACTGAGATATGATAATTTCATGTTTGTTTTAATTACACATAAGGCAAACTTTACCACTTTATCTGTGCTATGACTAGCTGCTTACAGTAGCAAACAGGTACCTGGTTTTCATTGAGACTGAACAAGTAAAGGGAATCTTCTTCAAATTCAGTTATTCATCTTTCAGTATGTTAGTGACTTCAGTTTGAAGAGCTGTAAGGTAATTCAGAAGAGCAGATTAACATTGGTTTCTCTTAAAATGTCCTTGTTTAAAAAGAATGCTCTTTACCAATACTTAAAAATTTTAGTGAAACTGACCAGTCTAAAGCTGTACGTGCTTTACATTTGCAGGCAAAAAAAAACATATTAGCTATAGGTTATGCATACAGTATAAAGCTTTTGTAGTCGCATAACCATGCATGAATTTGTGTGTATCTGTGCTTGCCTGTGTATGCTTGCACACGTGTGTGTGTGCGTGTGTGCGTGTGTGTGTGTGCTCATTTGTGGGTGTATGCTGCATTTCACATGTAGACATATGCAGCTGAAATTTATACATCTATCTAAATGTTACCACACCCATTACTATGCTAGCTAACAATTATATTTGGGAAACAAAATTATAGCTGTTGGCAAACAGCCCATCATGAGCTGAGCTTCTGTTTGCTGTATTAAAACTGCAAGGTTTTATATAAAGGCATAGATGGGTGACAGTTTGTTTATATTTTGAATGTAAAAACCCTTCTGCAGTGGTGTTTATTCTCAGAAGCAGGTTGAGAGCTTTATTTATTTATTTATTTATTATTATTATTATTATTATTATTTATTTTTTTATTTATTTACATTTGTTGACAGGGAGAGTCCGACTGGACACAGGTCCGTTTTCAGCGGAGACCCGGGGAGAAAAGCACCATATTAAGTATTACTTACATTATACAGTTAAAAAACATAGCATTTAAAATATAGACATTAGTCCAGCTGAGGACGTAAGACAAGAATAAAACATAGATGTAAAACAGCTGTAGAACATAGTACAATTTTAAAATATGGTGAAATATACTAAACATGGTTACAAATGTATAATATTGTAGATGTCACAACAAAGCAACCAGGCAGTCCCAACAGATTTAAAAACATAAAATCTTATATTTGCACAGCACAAATACGGTAAGCACTTTCGTTAATAAGCTTCTTCAGACCATAAAACACAATAATACAGGGAAATCCTTTTATAAAGATTCAAATACCAATGGCCCAATCGCAAAGAAGAATTCCAAATTAAATGGATAAACTTTTAAAGTGACATTCATGTCACTCAACAAATATATATATAAATATAAATGTGCAAATAGTTTATATACACACAAGACTTATAACGCCACATATGTATAACCACATATATAAAATAAAAAATATGTATATATAAAGAGGCATACATATATATGTACAA
Organism: Protopterus annectens; assembly: GCF_019279795.1. Lineage (NCBI taxonomy): Eukaryota > Metazoa > Chordata > Ceratodontiformes > Protopteridae > Protopterus > Protopterus annectens. The sequence goes on along the minus strand of NC_056732.1, from coordinate 983,953,072 downwards.
AATATAAACATACATGTAAAAAATGTATAAAAAATCATTTTTGAATTCTCCGTTTCTTTAATAGGGGTTTGATGGAGGCTCTTTCATTTAGTCCACTCCCCCTATCAGCTCTAAGAATAATAATCCAGTTAGTCTCTCTGAATTCAGTATGGTTCCTGATATCACTCCCCTTATACTAGGTGCTACAACCTCAAGGACCCTAAAGTGAAAACAATGACTATCACCATGTCGCATAACATGTTTAGCCAATGCATTGTTCTCAGATAGTTTCCTGATATTATAAATATGTTCTCTGATTCTGTCCTTGAATGGTCTGTTCGTTTTACCGACATAAAAACAGTGACACATTTGACATTCAGCTAAATAGATAATGTTAGACGTTTTACATGTGGCATCAGCATAAAAGGAATAATACTTATGTAGGTACAGATGATAGAACTTGTCTGTAGTGTTAATGTATGGACAAAAATTACATCCTCCACAAGGACGAGTAACACCTCCACTGAAATGCTCACTACTATTATTTTGGTAGTAAAGAAGTCTCTTAAGTTCTTTCTATTTTTGTACAAGAACTTAGGTCGTTCACCAACTATCAGTTTAATGTCAGTGTTTACTTGTAAAATAGTCCAATTCCTACTAAAAATTTCTACCAGTTCCCTATTATCAGAGGTATAAAAAAGGGGGACCTTAAGTGACTTGCTCTTATTATACTTATGATCTGTACTACCAACATTTAATGGGCCAAAATATGGTGCAGCAATGCCCTGACGTAAAACAAGGACATCATTTAATGAGTCAGAGATCTCATCCTCTCGATATCCTCTAGATAACAATCTATTCCCTAACCTATTAAGTTCATCTAAAAAGCAATCATCCAAAGGGTTCAGCCTGGATGCCCTAACACCTTGCCCTCTAATCAAATTACGAAAAATATATCCAGGGTGCATACTGGACCTAAACAAGAGGGAACTCCTATAGTATGATTTACGGAACACACCTGTATTAATAAGGCCATTGTACAATTTCTCAATATAAAGGTCAAGGTATTCAATTCTTGAAGATGACCAATTCATAGTAAATTCCAGGCAGGTGGTCAGTGTATTAATCATATAGTGGAATGCAAGCAAGTCTTCCACACTGCCTCTCAACAATAGGAAAAGGTCGTCGACAAAACGTCGATAAAACAAAACATGTGCCTTAAATTCCTCTGTGCTAAAGAGTACAGTGTTCTCTCAATGTGCCAAAAACATGTTCGCATAACTGTTGGCACATGAGGTGCCCATGGCAACTCCATGGCACTAAATATATATATCACCACTGAAGGTAAAAACGTTGTTCTCTAATATCAGTTCCAAGAAATAGGTGACCAAAGAAAGGTCACTATGTTCTATAAGATATTCATGTACAAACTGGATCCCAAGGTCATTGGGGATAACCGTGAAGAGGGATTGTACATCCAAAGTGACAAAGAGTACACCATATTTTGGCCAATTAAATGTTGGTAGTACGGATCATAAGTATGATAAGAGCAAGTCACTTAAGGTCCCCCTTTTTTATACCTCTGATAATAGGGAACTGGTAGAAATTTTTAGTAGGAATTGGTCTATTTTACAAGTAAACACTGACATTAAACAGATAGTTGGTGAACGACCTAAGTTCTTCTACAAAAATAGAAAGAACTTAAAGATACTTCTTTGCTACCAAAATAATAGTAGTGAGCATTTCAGTGGAGGTGTTACTCGTCCTTGTGGAGGATGTAATTTTTGTCCATACATTAACACTTCAGACAAGTTCTATCATCTGTACCTACAATGGGATTATTCCTTTTATGCTGATGCCACATGTAAAACGTCTAACATTATCTATTTAGCTGAATGTGAAATCTGTCACTGTTTTTATGTCAGTAAAATGAACAGACCATTCAAGGACAGAATCAAAGAACATATTTATAATATCAGGAAACGATCTGAGAACACTGCATTGGCTAAACATGTTATGCGACATGGTGATAGTCATTGTTTTAGGGTCCTTGAGGTTGTAGCACCTAGTATCAGGGGAGGAGATATCAGGAACCATACTGAGTTCAGATAGACTAACTGGATTATTATTCTTAGAGTTGATAGGGGGAGCGGATTGAATGAAAGTGCCTCCATCAAACTCCTATTAAAGAAAAGGAGAATTCAGAAATTATTTTTTATACATTTTTTTACATGTATGTTTATATTTTGTATATATATATATATATATATATATATATATATATATATATATATGCTTCTTTATATATATTTTTTTTATTTTATATATGTGGTTATACATATGTGGCTATATATAAGTCTTGTGTGCATATAAACTATTTGCACATTTATATTTATTTATATATATATTTGTTGAGTGATATGAATGTCACTTTAAAATTTTATCCCAGTTAATTTGGAATTCTTCTTTGCGATTGGGCCATTCGTATTTGAATCTTTATAAAAGGATTTCCCTCTATTATTGTGTTTTATGGTCTGAAGAAACTTATTAGCGAAAGCACTTACCATATATGTGCTGTGCAAATAAAAGATTTTATGTTTTTAAATCTATTGGGACTGCCTGGTTGCTTCGTTGTGACATCTACAATATTATTCGTGGTTCATCTTACTTACAACAAAGTATTTGCTTTGTTGGTTATTTGCTACATTTTTCTACTATTATATGGTTACAAATGTAGTTGAGATTCATCAGTGAACAATTGATACAATCTGTTTTTGAGGTACATAACAGCCATTAGCAGTTGTTGCTGCAAGAAGTTAGTATTATGTGGTAGGTAGCTAGGAACATGAGTAGCCAAGCTTGCTAAGAGTAGGTTGTTGATAGGGGGCCAAGAGAGGTAGTGGGTGGGTGAAGTGGATGGTATTGGGGGGGTTGTAAGGGTCTATGTGGCAAGTTTTTAAGTGTGATTTTAGTAAGGATTTGAAGTGGGTGCAAGAAGTTACAGAGGTAATTGAGGATGGGAGGGAGTTCCAGAGTTTGGCTATAGTGCAGGAGAATAATGCTTCTCCAGCAGAGTTAATGGCTCTTGTGACCTATAGGAGGTTTTTGTGGCTGGATCTTAGTGGTCTCGTGGTTATGCAGAGTTGTAGTAGATTCTGGAGAGATGGGACTTTTAGTGGTTGGTTTATTAGTTTGTGGGAGAGTGCGAGTTGGTACCATTGAAGGAAGTGGGGGAGCTTTAGCCAGCATCCAAACACAGTGCTGTGCACGTAGGTTCTTCTCAGCCAGGAAGTACCAGAAAAACAACAGGAGGCCAGCAATAGTGTGAGTCGGAATGGTAAACAGAGCGACAATAACCGCTAATGAAAATACATGACTTTATTAATCAGACCGGTTTCGGCTAAAAATTAGCCTTCATCAGTGATAAACAATCAAAATACAAAACCAAAAATGCATGAATATTTATATACATCTCCAACCAATGAAAAATATGGTATATTCCCGCTCCCAAAAACTAATTAAATATACATGACATGATGATTTTGATAACATAAAGCTGTACCAATAGCAGATAAATAAAAGTGTAACCACTTGATACTGAATGAATGTTAGTAAAGGATATGCAAAGATAACCAAAAAAATATATATCCAAAAGAATATATATATGTCCAAGGCAAATGATAAATAAAACATATATGTCCCAGGCAAATGATAAGTAAAACAATGTCTCAAACAGGGTCATGAGAAACAAATCATAAGAGTAAACATAATTAACATAAAGACATCTCATAAAGGTGAACCAACTGCATATATAAATTGACATAATCAGATAATGTAAAGACACCAAATGTCTACAAGATGATAAATACCAAAAGTAAAATAAATTGACATATAACACTGCAATTCTAAGTGTAATATAATTAAGAAAAACAACATAAATGCCAAAATTATTTGAAAAACGCTGATTGCGATATGGCATAATAGGCCATATACATAACAATGAAAGATGACCTTATAAAACCAATATTCAAAAAAAGGAACAAATCAACAATAAATTTCTACATTATGGTTATAAATGGTCATTCAATCCCGGTGGGAATAGTGCACCCAATGCGATAATCCAGTATTTTTCTTTGTGATTTAAAATACTATGCCATCCTTGAGAATTGCTTCGGTCACCAATAATTCTGTCAATGATCATAAATGAAAATTGTGCATTGTGATGTCTCAGTGTGTGATGATAAAGAGCATTGGTTTCTTTTTTAGTCCTGATATCACTTCTATGTTCATTTATACGAGTTCTGAGTGATCTAGAGGTTTGGCCAATATAAAAGGCCGAACATTGACAAGTAGCCAAATACACCACCCAGCTACTGCTGCAGTTACCAAATACTTTACATTCATACACTCTGCTGGTATTTTGGCTTGAGAATTGTTTGAGTTTGCTGACCTGTTTGCAGGAGCCATAATGTCCACAGGGGAATGTGCCCAATAATTCATCCCCAGACATGGTTAACTGTTTATATATGGCTCCCCTACTTTCTTTGTGTTTGAAGTGAGAAAATAAAGAGCCCAAGGTTTTTCCTCTTCTATATGTAAACTGACACCGTGATCCCAATATTGATTTTAACTGATCATTAGCCAGAAGAATATTCCAATGTCTATGAATGATGCCCTTAATGGCATTATAATTTCTGCCATAGGTAGTGACAAACCTAATGGTAGATTCAGAAGACTCCCTGTGCTGTGTTTTGTATTGTAATAAGGTATCTCTGTCCATTCTAGTCGACCAAGCCCATGCCCTGGCAATATCCTGATGTTTATAGCCTCTATTGGCAAATCTATGATATAGATCCGAACTGGCTTCATCAAAACCCTGTTGTGTGGAACTAATGCGTTTCATACGCATACATTTTGACTTGGGTATATTGTGGATGGTGTGGCGTGGATGCATGCTCGAAGCATGTAGTAGGGTATTATATTGGGGGTATTTACGGTATGTCTGAGCATTCAAGGTGTGATCCCTATTTCTGGAGATGGTCACATCCAAAAAGTTGATGGTTTCTAAATCATATGTAACCGTAAACTTGATTTCCCAAATGTTGTCATTGAGGTATTCAACAAATTCCTCCAAATACATGGCATCAGCCCGCCACACTATCCAACAATCATCTAAATACCTGCGCCATATATCAGTTTCCACAAGATAGATAATATGTGATTGATCATATATCATACATTCCTCAAAACAAGCCATAAAAAGATCAGCATATATGGGAGCAAAGGAAGCTCTCATAGCTGTACCTTGCAGCTGCCAGTAGCATTCCCCTTGGAAATAAAAAACATTTTTATTCAGTACATGTTCAGTCATGCAAATAAGCAGGGTGTTAAACCCAGGGGAATATAGGGCAGATCAATTAAGCCAATACTGTAATGCTTGTAAACCCGCCCAATGTGGAATGCTGGTATACAAAGATTTGACAGCTAATGAGCACATATACCACCCCGGCTCCAATTGGGTATCCTGAATAATCTGTAAAAATTGTGTAGTATCTTGCAATCTTGCCCTGACTAAACTTAATAGAGGTTTGAGGTATTGGGTAAGGAACTCAGATAATGGTTCAGTCAAAGATCCAATGCCAGAGACTATTGGTCTGCCAGGTGGATTAGAAATTGATTTGTGAATCTTGGGAAGTAGATATAAGATCTGTTTCTGTGGGGCCTTGACTGTCAGATGTAACCAGCATTCTTGCTGATGATACCTTCTTCTTCGGCTAATTTCAGGAAGGAATCAATCTCCTTCTTGAAAATTGGAGTAGGGTCAATGTCCATGTGCATATAACATCTGGTGTCGGATAGCAGTGACCTACCCTCATTCAGGTAATAACTCATATTCATAACTCCCACCGCTCCACCCTTGTCTTTCCACTGTGTGGGGACATAACTTTCTGACAGAGATCTGTTAATTATGTGAGAGACTTTCCACAGTGTGGGAACATAACTTTCTGACAGAGATCTGTTAATTATGTGTGAGACTTTCCATAGTGTTGGGACATAACCTTCTGACAGAGATCTGTTAATTATGTGTGAGACTTTCCATAGTGTTGGGACATAACCTTCTGACAGAGATCTGTTAATTATGTGTGAGACTTTCCATAGTGTTGGGACATAACTTTCTGACAGAGATCTGTTAATTATGTGTGAGAATTTCCACAGTGTGGGAACATAACTTTCTGACAGAGATCTGTTAATTATGTGAGAGACTTTCCATAGTGTGGGAACATAACTTTCTGACAGAGATCTGTTAATTATGTGTGAGACTTTCCACAGTGTGGGAACATAACTTTCTGACAGAGATCTGTTAATTATGTGTGAGACTTTCCACAGTGTGGGAACATAACTTTCTGACAGAGATCTGTTAATTATGTGTGAGACTTTCCACAGTGTGGGAACATAACTTTCTGACAGAGATCTGTTAATTATGTGTGAGACTTTCCACAGTGTGGGAACATAACTTTCTGACAGAGATCTGTTAATTATGTATGAGACTTTCCACAGTGTGGGAACAAAACGTTCTGACAGAGATCTGTTAATTATGTGTGAGACTTTCCATAGTGTGGGAACATAACTTTCTGACAGAGATATGTTAATTATGTGTGAGACTTTCCATAGTATTGGGACATAACTTTCTGACAGAGATTTCTTAATTATGTGTGAGACTTTCCACAGTGTGGGAACATAACTTTCTAAGAGAGATCTGTTAATTATGTGTGAGACTTTCCATAGTGTGGGAACATAACTTTCTGACAGAGATCGGTTAATTATGTGTGAGACTTTCCATAGTGTGGGGACATAACTTTCTGACAGAGATCTGTTAATTATGTGTGAGAATTTCCACAGTGTGGGAACATAACTTTCTGACAGAGATCTGTTAATTATGTGTGAGAATTTCCACAGTGTGGGAACATAACTTTCTGACAGAGATCTGTTAATTATGTGTGAGACTTTCCACAGTGTGGGAACATACCTTTCTGACAGAGATCTGTTAATTATGTGTGAGACTTTCCACAGTGTGGGAACAAAACGTTCTGACAGAGATCTGTTAATTATGTGTGAGATTTTCCATAGTGTGGGAACATAACTTTCTGACAGAGATCTGTTAATTATGTGTGAGACTTTCCATAGTGTTGGGACATAACTTTCTGACAGAGATTTCTTAATTATGTGTGAGACTTTCCACAGTGTGGGAACATAACTTTCTAAGAGAGATCTGTTAATTATGTGTGAGACTTTCCATAGTGTGGAAACATAACTTTCTGACAGAGATCTGTTAATTATGTGAGAGACTTTCCATAGTGTGGGAACATAACTTTCTGACAGAGATCTGTTAATTATGCGTGAGATTTTCCACAGTGTGGGAACATAACTTTCTGACAGAGATCTGTTAATTATGTGTGAGACTTTCCATAGTTTGGGAACATAACTTTCTGACAGAGATCTGTTAATTATGTGTGAGACTTTCCATAGTGTGGGAACATAACGTTCTGACAGAGATCGGTTAATTATATGTGAGACTTTCCATAGTGTGGGAACATAACTTTCTAAGAGAGATCTGTTAATTATGTGTGAGACTTTCCATAGTGTGGGAACATAACTTTCTGACAGAGATCGGTTAATTATGTGTGAGACTTTCCATAGTGTGGGGACATAACTTTCTGACAGAGATCTGTTAATTATGTGTGAGAATTTCCACAGTGTGGGAACATAACCTTCTAACAGAGATCTGTTAATTATGTGTGAGACTTTCCACAGTGTGGGAACATAACTTTCTGACAGAGATCTGTTAATTATGTGTGAGACTTTCCATAGTGTTGGGACATAACTTTCTGACAGAGATCTGTTAATTATGTGTGAGACTTTCCATAGTGTGGGGACATAACTTTCTGACAGAGATCTGTTAATTATGTGTGAGACTTTCCATAGTGTGGGAACATAACTTTCTGACAGAGATCTGTTAATCAAGAGTGATACTGGTTAGGCTAGAGCGTCAGCTGCAAGTTGAAGGTATTCGCCTGGGAGGTTGTCTGCTGCTAATCTGGTGAGTTTACGTTTAGTTAATAGTTGTTTTATTTTGGAGGTAGGAACAGGGGAGAAAGATAAGCTAGTGGGGAGATTGTTAGTTGTAGCTGATGGTGTGTGTTTATGGGAGGGGATGTGTTGTCTAGCTAGTGATAGTATGGTTTGTGTGAAGTGGTTGTTGAAAGAGGTAGCAATATTTTTGGAGGAGTGAGTTAAGTTAGGAGTGGGTGTACTTACTTTACCTGGGTGGAGGATGGAGTTTATTGAGGACCAGAATTATTTGGGGGTTATGTTGGAAGGAGGTAGGGGGAGACTGGTAGTATTGGATTTTGTCCTATTTTATAAGCTTTTTGGTTCAATTGCGTAGTTCTAGGAATTTTTGCCTAGTAGAGGGGTTTTTGGTTTTGTGCCAGTTGTCCCAGGCTTTATCCCTGTTTTTCATTTGAGACTTAGTGTTTTTTTTTGTAGCCATGGGGATGGTTGGACTCTAGTTCGGGAACATCTTATGGGGGCGTGTTAATTAAGGATGCTTAGGAATGTTTTATTAAAGTAGTCAACTGCGTCATCAAGTTTGAGGTATTTTACAGGTTGCCAGTTACAGTCTTTTAGGGATTAGCTGAATGAGAGAGGGTTGAAGTTAGTTTTTTTGTGTATTTGATGGTAGATGATCACTGAGGCTGTATTGTCACTGACCCTTCTGTTTGTCCAAACAGTGTGCAGCTGGAGACCAAAGGAATCAAAACCTAGTTTACAGGACTTAGATGTTTCATTATCACCAAACAAACGTACCCTCCTGTGTTTTGGGGTTATATGTAAACTTTGCGGTCTGTGTGAGATAAACAAACTGCAAACAAGAAGAGCCACAGCCATGAGCTACTCAGCTTGTTAACCTTATATATCACTTTCACAAGACATTTGTTAGATTACAAGAGTGGATAAAGGATTCTTAATTCAGCACTAAGCTGCCTTTTATTGCATGCTGTCAATGCAGTGAAACCTAGCCTGTATTTTATTTATCAGAATGTAAAGCATAGATACCACTTTATACTGTGGTATTATGTAGAATGCTAAACAACAGTTATATGAGAAGGATAATATTACACCAAAGATCTATCATCTCCTTTGTAAAGGTACATATTTTGGGGTCCTTTTCCCCTGTTCACCTCAGGCAATCTGCCTACTGACCATTATTCCGAACATTCATTTGCTCATCTATAACTTTGTATTTGGGGAATAATAACTTGGTGAGAGGGTGCAGGACTGTCACACTGCAGAACAGGGGCATTTCTTACACATACTCCCTCTATTCCTCTCACCACACTAGAATACGACATGTAGGCCCAGGTCAGTGCACTCATGTGTATGTTGTATATTAGCATCAAGCAGGATGTTACATTTGTGCAACACCAATTACTACTGACTTCCACAACTCCACATGGTGGAGACCAAGTGGCTATGATGGCTATAAGCCTTCCCGTGAGACAGAGTCATTGGCCTCTGGCTACTTGACCCCCTCTCCTGACCTAATCTAACCAGCCCTCTGACACATGGTTTGATAATGAATGCAGGATACCAACCCAGCCCCCACATCAATGGTTTGACTCACATAGCCAGCCTTCCTATTATTAACATTGTTTTTTAATTTTACATTCTAGTGACACAATACTATTTTTAAATCTTATGTATTCTTAGTATAAAATGTAAATCACTGTAGTGAGGTAATTAGACCTCTTTTCTGTACCATTGTCATATTTATGTATAGCCAATGCAACTTTATCCTAGGTAAGACCTATAAATGGTCCAGGTGGGTCAGCATACTATCTTGGTCAACAAGTAAAAATAGCTAGATAAAATTAACATAAATAAATAGACAAACAAACAAATAAATAAATTGAGCGTGAAGTTATGACTATCTCAGACTGTGACATTTAAAATACCAGGGAGTTTTTAATTTATTAGAGCTGAACTAGAAATATAAATAAGAGTGGAGGTGTTGGAATACTAAAACTGTTGTTTGCTTACTTTGCTACCTTAGAAGCAATTAGTAATTAACATTTATTAACTATGTCTTTTGTCCAATTATTCTACCAAAAAAACATCTGACAACTTTTCACTTTTTCTGATAGTGGAGTAGCTTTAGCCCACTGTATATTTTTTCCTACTAGACTTTGTTTCACATTACCATGACTGTGGATCAAGGCTTTTAGTAGAATTAATGGAAGATAACCTGAATGTAACTGGTAAACCAGGTCTCTTAAGAGAGTAATAATGTATTTTTAGGAAAAGCATAATATACTGCTCTGGTGGGTAATACAGCTAGGATTTTGCCTGTAGATAAAAAAATGTCTTCATGCAAGTCAGTGACATAGTATTGCTGAACCTAATGGAAAATGAAAGATCTACTAAGCATGTAAGTAAGCCAATGAATAGTTCAGAAATAGAATTCATCTGTTTTACAGCAAACTTCATTGATCATTATAGCACTGGGCACACTGCATGTCACGAGACAAGAAGAAATGCTTACTGTAAGCTCAACTGTGTGTCTGAAAGCCTGCATCTGTAATTATATAGCACTGGTAACAAAGCAAACATAAAATCCCAGAGGGGCAAACTTACCCCCCCACCCCCAAAGCCAGCTGCCTTAGGAAGACTTACACAATGGGCCTGTTTTGCACCTGTTATTCCCCTCTACTAGCACATGTATGTTTCATCAATTTCATCTTGCTACAGTGTACACAGACTCAGCCCGGAATAATCAATATTATCTTTTCAGGTGACATTCACTGACATTATCTTGAATGACGTACAGCATTTAATACTGGGTAAATTTTAACCATCTTACAGCATGTAGTATATTGAGCCTTCAAAGAATTAGTCAAACAGTAAACAGGTCACAATGCCCCAGGGCCACCCATCTATGAATGAAGCAGCTGTACACTTTGGAAATGGTTCTGGGGTTCTACACCCAACCTGCAACATGACTACTGATTGTGAGTCAAAGCCATCAGGAAGACAAAGCACCTAGCAAACAGATTTGCTGTCAGTGTGCTTTCTGGCCTAGATGTATCTTTGTCTCTATACTGTACAAGACCAAGCACAAAAAAAATACAACCCAGATTTTTTAAACTAATCTTGTAGTTTCTAAGTTCATACCAGAACAAACATCATAACATAGGAAGTGTATGTTCATAGGTTCATAGGTTTGTACTAGGCTATCTGCCCTAGGGCATTTATAAGCCTAGCCAGAGTGTGTGTGGCTTTCGCCACCCCTTGGGATGAGAATACTATGCCCATTTAGGGTTTAGTTTACTGTGCCTCTGTCTAGTAGTGACACAGAGATGACCCCCCGGGGTAAACCTACGATCTCCCATCCACTCGTCAAGATTTCTCTTAAAGAGAGATAGTGAGGGGCTCTGCCTAACATGGACTGGGATTCTGTTCCAGAGTGTAGGGAGCCTCTGGGTTATGAATCTGTCCCACCAGCACGTCCTATTTATTTCTTTGTTGAGGTTCAAATCTCTTGCTCTCGTGGCTCTGATGGATTTGGATTTTCTGAGGTGGAGCATGTCCATTAATTCCAGATTGGACATGGCCTTGTAAGTCAGGCATTGATCACCTCTGAGTAGGCGGTATGCGACTGAATACAGCTGGAGTTTATCATACAAATCAGTTAGGCCAAGACAAAGAGGTAAAAACAATTATCGAATGGGAAAAGCACTGACTGATAACACAGAGTAAAAACATTTGAACTTGTCATAAGTGTTTCCCCAGTGGCAGTTTTGGTAAAAGGTGTTCAAAGAAATGCATACAGTTTGGCTCATATATGTTATTTTTTGACTTGCAAGTAAATAAATAAATACAACTAAAATAAATTCCAGCAGACACAGTATCACTGGGGCAACCCACAATCAAAGGGAGTATTGCATATCCATTGCTATGTTCATGGGTGTACACATGCATATTTCTTATTCTAGATGTCTCCAGAGTTACATTAAGACAGAGAAAAGAAGGGAATAAGGAGTTTGGATTACAAACTGTCAGTATGAAAAGTGAAGCTTATTTTTATTAACAGTATTTTATAATTGTGCTACACCATGGCAGTGGTGTTGAACAATTATATATTTACTCCTATTGTGGTGTCTGGTTTGGTCGCTCAGGCTGTACCCTCATGATCGAACAAAATGCCCGCAATGGATAACGTAAAACTTACCTTCACCCTGCGGTGGTTTATTGTCATATCCCTTCCTACTGCCACATTTAACAGGTTATCTGTTTACATGTTGAGACAAGTTATTCTCAATAAGTCTTAAAGTAAAACTAGTGTTGTGACTTTCCATTCCCAACCTGAGAGCTACCTGATTTTTCCTAAAAATCTGTACTTATCTGGCTGTTTAACTGAACAAATTCGCAACTAGTGTTCACTGTTGGTGTGCACACATTGCTTCCAAGGCATTTTTGTAGGAGTTTCTAGCAGCAAACATAAATATCATTACCATTTTTGTACACATTTTACAGGACTGCTGTTTTGTATATAAGCAGAGTGACGTAAGCTGTTCTATATTTGCACAGGGATTTGAACTTTCATGGCAATTTTAATATATAAAACAACATATTTGCTGATGATATAGTCTTAAATTGCAAGATCCGAGTTAAGTTAACCATGAAAAGCAAAAGTCAGGTTTTCAGGGCCTTCATGAGCTGCCTTTATTTATCAATATTACTTCTTACAGCCATTTAGTTTTAAATTATTAAGTAAAATGAATGCACAAAGGACAGATGTTGTACTTGGCATTTTTATTTGAGTGAATTTACTTACATTGTGGCTTGTGTACATACCAGAACAATAAACTAATACAAAACAGAATAAAAGAGAAAATATATGTGTATTTTCTTGACTTCTGGTTTTGTTATTGTGATGTTTTCATTACTACAATGGGGATATTCAGGAGGGAGAGACGGGATATCACTTACACACTGTATGATGTAGAGGTGGGGTCACAGTTGGAAGATCGACTTATCAGAAAGTAGAACTTCATATGATCAAGACCATATAATCGACTTTGCAAAAAGTCAAAGCAGTTGTATGGATATTGCAGTACAGTCGGGATCAGGGAATTTACCATTTCCTCATTGTAGTGCGATGTAAGAGTTGGTATATATATAATTAGAAGGAAGTGTGATAGGTATCACCCATATGCAGTTAGATGTTCTGCAGCTTCAATGAAACAAGAAAGGCCTGTGGAGAGGGGTTAAGTGAGATGTACAAGCACCTCTTGAATCTAACAGAAAATATTAATGATCACCATGAAATGGACTCTCAGTATCACATTTACTCAGTTGCTATCATCTTTTTTAATTATTCTTTCAGTTATTTTTTACTTTGTCGTATTGAACTTTTTTCTTTTGCTAAGCAGTTCAAAGAAACTACTGAAATGCATACAGATAAGGGAATGTGTTATTATTATTATCATCACCTATTTATGTTAGTACATAATATTATCACATAGGCTTTGGACTGTTTTATGTAGCTGTACAACTATGAAGGAAGACAGTGCTGCTTCACGTTCACTTCCATAAGTCAGCTTCTTTGGTGGTTCTTCATGGTGAAAGTCAGAGACAGAGTGTGCACTGCGTATGCAGGGAAATGTGAGTGCAATGTGTAGTCATGATTCTGAGTCAATGGATTTGCAGCTCATACCAGATGATACATTATCATGTAGGACAACAGTCAAGGCTGCTTCACGGTAACAATGGCAAATGAGCTGCAGACCAGTGATACATACTGATACAGACTTCACAGACACATGGCAGTACAATGCAGAAGATCAGGGCTTCCATACATATGGAAAGCCCTGACCTAAGAAGTACCAAGCAATGGCAGGAATGGCTAGAGCACTAAAGCAGTGATCAAATGCGACACACACACATATATATATTGTGTGTGGCAGTGAATATGTTGAGTTTGTATAATGTCAACAGCTGTCTAGTTAACTGCATTTGGTTGACTAGGCATTTGATTGACAGATGTGTGACATCAACAATCCCTGGGAAGGGAATATTCCCTTTCCCTATAGACTGTGCAATCTTGGAGTTAGTATATATAATTAGCAGGGGGTGTGGGTGGGTGCAGACCCCACATGGGGAGAGAAGGGGGCTTGCCCCCTGTAAAAAACATTGTTTTAATATTTTTTTTTTTTAATTTGGAAGTTGCATGCACCGTGTTTCTCAGCACATGCATAGTGCGGTGTTGGCTTCTGTGTTTTTGACCATATGCAGTCGATATTAAGGAAATCAACAGCATGTTATTGTTTTAACTATATGTACCCATTTCATCCCACGTTTATAACTGTCAAAGCTAAAGTGTTCACCTGTACAATCCCTTAAAACTCCTATAGTGAAGGCCCATGAGGCATATGGAAATTACCCCCTAAGGACATACCAGTGTTTTAGATACATGGCTTCTCTATACTCTTGGCTTTTTACTTCAATTTTTTTTAAGTCTTTACTGGTGCATTCAGGCTAATAAAGCCAGTCACTCCTAGGGGTAGATATGCCAGAGAACTCTTTTCTGAGCAGTTCATATTGATTTACATGTACTGGTCGCATATTTAAGTATGTTTGAAAATTATGTTTTAGTAGCTTTTTGCTTCTAATACTGTTGCGACTGTGTGGGTGTTTATCCCACATTCCTGTAATTTCTACTTGCATATCCTAGTATTTTATGACTTTGATCGCTCAATAAATAGGATGCTATAAGCATTGGGTGTAGTTATGTCAATGATTAATTATGCTTTTGTCATTTCTTTCCTTTGACTACTATATCTGCTTTTCTTACTTCTATTTTCTTAACAATTGGTATTGAATGATCTTATGTTATTGGAACATTTTAATTCTCAGTAATGCTTTGCAGTTCATGATTGCAGTACTTCTCATCTACTTGTATGATGTAGTGTCTGCATGAACCCCAGTGTGTCAGTCTTGCCACTTTGTTGTGTCTGTCAGTATACAGACCCTAAGCTGTGAATATACTGCAATCGGCAATAACTGAGCAACTGTTGAGAACACACTCAGGTCATTCATGTGACTGGATGTCTTGAAGGAATGAGCACTCTTGGACTGAATAATTACCTATTATATACTAATGCATGAATAATAATCCATCCAAATTTGTAATAGTTAGTGACCCTGAATGTTAACAATAGCTGCAATTCTGTGCAGATTCAGTAACTGGTGCACATTTTAGGTGAGTTCTTCACTTGTATAGTGAATATGTCTATAAAGTTATGGCAAGAAGCAAAAAGTGAAAATGGTTGGAGGAAGGGGAAACTAAGTAAGTAGCTCTTATTACAAACCACACTGCCTTCCCTCACCAAGTTACTGCAGGAGGTTCAAAAGGATGTGAAGCTGTTCAAGACCAAGGGCAAAGAAACCAGACAAGAAGTAGCTGTCTTCCATTAACAGATAATCAAGAATTGATCAACCATCAAAACTTACTGAATGTGCACCAACATCAAACAGATGAGTTAAAAGACTGGAGCTAAATTGTTGACCTAGAACCATTCATCTGAAATAACCTGAGAATAATCGGCCTATTGGAAGGAATGGAAGGTGGTGATGCAGACAGTGACTGTTGTTTGTCAGGAACTGGTTAAAATGTTGAGGAGATTGAATTTACCAGATAGTGAAAAGGTGTACCATATCAACATGAAAACCGCATCAAACCAGAAATTATCCTCACAGGGAATAGTTCATCAAAAATGTCCAGAAAGTTGAGTCCCGCTCTTCAGTTTGAGGGATGTATGATGGGCTTTGCCCCTGATTATAGAACAGCACTACTGTTCAGTAACAAGAAAGCCTTTGTTCCAGCCATGAACTCAAGGAGTCAGGCTTCCAAGCACAGTTTCATTTTCCTGCTCTTCTTGTATCCCAAAAGGGTGCTCAAAAACTGGTGTTTAACTTTCCTTCAGAGGCAGAAATGTATCTTTCTATGAACTGGACAAACCTCTACCATAACCTGGAGTTACCTAAACACAGGGAGGAACTAAAAGAACTTTATGCAATCACCAGAGGTGATAGGTAAGTCACACAGAAAGAAAACAAATAACAAGGGACTGTCCCTCCATTGGCCTCTGAGACAAGAAGGAAATAGATTTCTCCCACTTGCAGATCTCTACAAGGAGGCGGAAGAGCATTTAATGTACCTTGTAGATCTAGAGCCTTTACTAATCAAGCTGAATAGTTTGCTGAAGGCTCAGGAACAAGGTGCATTACAACAAGGTGAGGATACAGTGATGGCTGTCTGGCCACCAACATAAATTCCCCTGTATGATGATGGTATCACAGTGTTAATGTGTAGATGTGTGACTGGTGCCTGTGGTGCAGCTAGACACTCATCAGTTTTTAAAGGTAAATTACTAGGAGATCCAGTAAGAACTAGGGTTAATGCACTGCTACTGTGGACCTGACTATTGCACTGGTGTGGGAATCTATAAATATTATACATGGCTGGGTCAGAGACTGGCAACAACAAGAGGGCTGTCAATTGTGTGAATGGCTCTTATACAAAGTTAACTGTAACCACTACTCATGCTGTGACAATGGGTTATTATCTCATTATACTTTATAACCTATCTTATAGGATAGGACTATCACTGTCTCTAGGATCTTGGGTTTTTCCATAGTCTAGTTTCATATTAAGTAGCTAAGACTGAAGATATACTACTGAGGGAGGCCAGTAACATGGGATGCATAAAACAGAAAACTGATTTCTTACTTGACACCTCCCCAGTTTGTACAATGCCTTGGTTTAGTCCATGATACCTATTTGGTGGACACCTCCCCAGTTTGTAGAATGCCTTGGTTTAGTCCATGATACCTATTTGGTGGGTGGTAATTGGTAAATCATGTAGACAAGTGGTGAAGATCAGTAGTAATTGGCTACGGAAAGGAAGATTTATTTAATGGATGGACTTAGTTGATTATTTAGATTACATTTCTAAAATATGGCAGAGAAATCTGAATAATAATCTGGAGCCTTCCTCCCTGGGCCTCCGCTGAAAATTGGCTTCATTCCAAGTTGGACTTTCCCAGTTAATAAATGTTAAATAAATAAATATATAAAATGGTCATTTTTGGACTTTCTTGTACTGCTCTTGAGTGACCTCAGCTTTTGCAGAACTTTGATGTTCAGCTGTGATTTTTTTTTTTTACAGGTATGGTTGTATTAATCTACTGCTAAAGAGTTTGTTCTGGTCCCAGTTAATTGAAGGTTTATGTATAAGGATTTGACTGTATCTTCATTAGCCCACAATGATACTGGTCTTACTTGTAAGATGTTACAAGTATGCTATTAGCCAGTTCTTGTCTCATGCCAGGGGATGAAAAGCTGCTAGTGATGTCCAGCATGTGATTACAAACATCTTACTTTTGCTCCACTTCTTTGAAATGTATTACCCAATCAGATTAGACTGAGCCCTGTCACAGAATGTATTAAAAGATCCCTAAAAACAGTCTGTTTTTATGGCTTTTTCTCTTAATTCAACAAATAAATAACTTAGATTAACATGTTTTAAATATTTTACCAGTCTGTGCTTTTTATTGCTTTATTATTTATTGTAAAGTGCCTAGATATGGGCATACAAAGTTTAATTTGATTTATTAATATCCTCACAAAGATCATTTGGGGAGCAGTGTTGGTGACATACAGACCAAGGAGTCTAACCAGGATTGAGTTAGAAAATGAGAAGGACCCTCTAGGCTGCAATGAGAGTGAGGGCAAGTTCATGCTGGTTGAAGTAGGATCTTCTTACCCTGTGCACACCTCACACCCTCCTGTGGGACAAAGTAATGTAAGTATACCTGGCAGCAGTGGCAGGACCCAGGAAATGGTGAACTATGGAGGACCAAAGAAATGGCAAACTATAGAGGTACCATACTAGTTTGGAGGTGCAAATCAGTCATCTGACCTGGCTACAAAGGCAAAAGTCTCACTGTGAAATTTTCCTCAGGACAGGTGACACTCAGCAGGCATAGTTTTATCTGGTGAAAGAATAATTAGATGTCTTAGGAATGACATTATCTCAACCTGTTCTTAAACATTAAAAGGGAAAGAAATAAGACTCACCAGCTTGGAAATGGATGTGGAATGGAAGTGCTTTGTCAGACATTTTTGTTAAGCAGAACTCTCATTGTTGGATGGAACAAAAGGTGCCCAATGCTGTATCTTAACAAACCCCAGAAAAGGTATTGGTTAATATAGACAGCATGATGTGACTATGGAAGTCAGAATCAAGAACTTCCAACAACTCACCTGCAGAATCAACTGGCCCTAAAAATGGATACTGTTAGAGGATCAGGTACATGGTAGGCTGTTGCTGGCACAGGAAATCAAGAAGGCTAAGCTTCGATGAGTAGAGGTGAAGCTGTGGTGGCACTGTATCTCAGGACACAACCCTGCTGGAGCCATCACAGATACAGACCTTAGCGGTAGTAGCAAATATTTAAATGAACTTTGAAGGCTAAAGTAGAGAAAGCGTCCATGTTAGCAGCAGGTGAGCATATGTTAGAAAGTCTTAAGAGATATATGCCACACTGAAAGGACAAGCAGTGGCTTCTCTCACCTTCAGCTGAGTGAAAAAGAATCAGATTCAGATCTCTCAGTCCAGCAAAGTGGAGTTCACTGCCTCTTGCCTTCACTGGTGTCATGCAAACAATTCTGGAGAAGCCAGTGGAGGAGGCTGGGATATTATTTTCTTTTCTTTCTTTTCCTTTTTTATTTGTATGTTTAGCAAGGTGCCCTTGACTGGTTTCAGAATGACAGGGAGCACCCTGGAAAATATTTTAGTTCTGGTGGCTTCAGCTATACTCTCACTTGTCCTTGAAAATAATGGGGGGGATACCCATATCTGCAGCAGATCTCGAAGGTGAACAGTCCTTGGGATGTTAGAACAATGTAGGTAATGGAAGTTGGTAAGCAAGATCCCATATCTCTGGGATGAGGATTGTCTCTAATAGCTCAGTCAGACATGCTTGAGTATAAATGAAGGCTGGGTATGTGTCATCTCTGGATGAGGCATTGCCCCTTACAGTGCCTCCCAAATGGGTCCTAGGGGAGAGCAACAAAGATTTTAAATGTGCACAGGCCCTTTTTATTCTCTGGCTGTAACGAATAGCAGTCCTGACCGTCATTCTACATTGTCCAATAGCTAGATGCTGACTTAGAAGTGGTTTGGATCAGGAAATATAATGGTTTAAATAAACTACAGCATAAAGAATGCCAATGATGGGTGCAAGTGAGGTGTTATTTCAGTCTGGACCTCTAAATTTAAAAGTGAAGGAATTCAATGAAGCATAAGTTAATGAGAGGTGGTAATATGACTCTCTTAAGGTGGCCAAATGTCTCATCACCTAATTAGTAATGTGAATGAATGAATGAATGAATGAATGAATGAATGAATGAATGAACAAGATGCTCACTGTCCCAACCAACTGTCTAGCAGCACCTCAGCAAGGGAAATGGGCTTGGCAGAAGAAGACAGGAACAAAGACCTTGTTGAGCTTGACTGTGTTCTGGTACTGTGAAGAGACACAAAAGATGTAAAATAAGTAGCATGTCTCAACCGCTGCTGAAATACCACTGCTGTTATCATTATGCACTTATCCAGTGATGTGGAGGTGAGAACCACACCTGTACTATGTTGGCATCTAGACCTGTGGGATGGTGTCAGGTGGGATGTTTGACTGTGGCAATGCGCCTGTCAAAGAGTAATGTTGGTCTCCTAAGATGAGCACAGCAAAGACAGAAACTGTTTGTGGAGATGAAGGGCAAAATCTGGCTTGACTTTGATTTTTCATTATGAATACAGACCTTTAAAAAATGGTATTATCATCCTTCTCACTTTGTGAGGTTCAGAAGTATCAGAAAAGTTCCCACAGCGATAAATGGCTTGTGATGTCCAAGCTCTTTTTACTAAGTTGCCTTTTGATCCTTTCATTTCAGCTCTTCTTCTCATTGTGAAACAGAATCCACCAGATATTGCTTCTTCATTTACTAATGATGGATGTGAGCTGGATTTATAATCCCATGAGGCAGGTCAGTCTTAGCCTATATACGAATTCTTGTTGAAATAGTAATTCTTCCCAGTATGAGAGGAAGCACAGGTACATCACTTTGGTTATGCACTTGGCTAAGCAGCCAATGATGCAACGCTGTCATCTGTGGAATTATGACTGAAGGTCCACAAGTCAGAATCCTATCTAGACATAATGACATAACAGTGTCACAGTGCTGTGGTTAGTTGGGGATATCTAGCCACAAGGTTGGTGAGGAATGCCACTCATCAGTGGGTTAGAACCTGGACACAATGAGGCCACTTCTCTCCAGCAGTGTACCACTTATTATGGGGAACTGGGTTTAAAATCATTTATAGATGACTGGATTTTAGTTCAGGGTTCTGTAGCTGTACACAGCATATACAGTGGCGGATTTAGGCATTGGTGCAGGGGCTCATGCCACTTCCTTTTAACAGTCAATCGTGGACAAAAAATGCATTGCCACCATTCTTTTTAAAAAAAAATGTACTACCAAATCTGTACATTTTCTGATTTCAACTTACATTCTTTTCTACTGTTTCAGTGAAACTTTCACTGAAACAGTTGAGCTGTCAAGGGCGCTGGAAACATTGGGTGGGGGGGGGTGAGCACCCCTCTCCCACTTCAAGCAAATGCATGAATGTGTCCTACTCATCTTACAAAAGAAAAAAAATACAATTTAAAAAATAAATAGTGAATGTACTCTTTATTTAAACCATCTTATCAGCTGTCTAACTTTGCACTGCTGGTGTTGGCTGAAAAATAAATCAGACACAAACATCAAAGTTATTCAGTGCTGTAGCAATAGTTTACACATTTGTTATTTACATGCTACGTTTGTTTTTGAAAATAGTATTGTAATTGAGCCTCAGTGATTAACCAGAATATTCAAACATCCAAATAAAGGGCAAAAATATAATACAAAATTAGAGACTGTGAAAGAATACCTCTTAAATGACTAAATGACTGGTATGTGTTGTAAAATACCAGCTTTGCATTTAAAATATAAGGAAATTACAATGCTCTTTTAAATTACCATTTGTTAAAGCTTGACTCCTCACCTGTTATCACTTCAGATCAGCCGCATAGGAGGAACCGCATGATGGAAGTAGAGCTGAGACTACAACTGGGACCATGACCAAGTCTGCATTGTTTTTTTTTATGTTTGGTATGAGAGGAGAGCAAAGAAACCATCAGTACTTTCCTTTTATTGGAAAGGACGTATATGTTCTTTGAAGCAGTAGTGGTATATCTACATATTGTCTTGGTGACTTCTGGGAAAAGTGGCAACTAAAATTTATTGACTCAACTGTACTTCTAGACCCATGGTGTCATGTCTTATGCAGGTAAAAGAAAAAAAAAGACACCCCCTGTAAATTATATATAGCAGCTCAGAGATTGCACTACAGTGAGGAAATGGGTAAATTTCCCAATCCTCACTGTACCGTGGTCTCCATTCAAAAGCTTCCATTTTTCAAAAACTGGATCATATGGTCTCAACCATATGAAGTTCAAGTTCCTGAAAAGTCAATCAGCTGATAGGGTCCCATAGATACATATATATATATATATATATATATATATATATATATATATATATATATATACGGTTCCCCTTCAGAAGGTCGAACAGCTGAAATCTCGAAATGCATATGGTTGAGACCATATGCTTGAAATTTCAGAAGCTCGACCTTCTGAATGGGGATCGGCATACAGCGCAGAATGGTAGATTACCCTTTCTGCGCTGTAGTGCGATCTCGGAGTTAGAATAAATAAGTAACAAGGGGTGTGGGGGGTGCAGGGGGGCTTGCCCCCCTGCAGAAACACTGTTTTGTGCTTTCTTGCTTTTTTTTCTCTCCCTTTCAGAAGGTTGACCTTCTGAAATTCGAGCATATGGCTTCGGCCATATGCATTTTGAGATTTCAGTGTTTCGACCTTCTGAAGGGGAACCATATATACATATATATCTTTCTCTCTTTCTCTCTCTCTCTGTATATATATATATATATATATATATATATATATATATATATATATATATATATTATATATATGTATATATATATATCTACCTGAATTAACCGACAGAGCAAAAGACCGACACCGACATACCCGACACAAAAACACCGACAAACCATAGCAACGAAAAGTGAGAATCCCGACACTGAAATCACCGACAATGTAATGATCGATACACCCCCATAGATTCCACTGTACACACCAGTGATAGTAACACTCCTGTTACGTTACGTCAGTCTAATTAAACACAAAGTCAAATGAATGATAGTAGCACTCCTGTTACGTTATATTAGTGTAATTACACACAAAATCAAATGAAACTCAGCCAAACTACATTCTACACACAAAAAACAGTTCATAGTTTGAAAAGCCTCGTAATGGCTGTCACAAACTCCACAGCTGTGTATTGTTCTCTACCTTCTAATACATTCTTAAACTGCAAATGTCTGGTAATTAGTTTCCTCTTTTCGGAGAATGTACATGTCCTGTGGATATACGAATCCCAAGTTTGTCTTGCTCCCTCACTAAAGTTAGTAGCAAAAAATGCAGGTTTGTCCCTCTGTCTCCTAGGTGACACTTAAGTCTCCTATGACACGCCTCCACTGTATTTTGGGTCCGTGGCAGATTCAATTCGTTAAGGTCACTTACATTACACATAGTAATGGGAAACAGTGGCGGTAATCTCATAGTGGTAGATGTCCTGGTTTGAAATTGTCTCCTCCTGCCATTAATATACCACTCAGAAAAGTACTTTATCAAGTCCTTACCCTCTGTGGGAAAAGAAGCTTGCAATGTATCAAAGGTCACCTGCACTTCATCATCCTTTAGAAATGCCACAGTGATTAGTGATTTAACAGCTAGTTGGAAGTCCTGTGAATTATTATAGAATGATGCTAGCCGTAATGCTTGCACATTTTGCCAGACATTCTGGCTAAAGTGGAACAAGCAGCCCTTGGAATGGGCATTAGTGATATTCAATCTGATACCCTTTATTGCCGCTACTTCAAAGTCACACAGAACATACTTCACTTGCACAGACAATCCATTAACTGAAAAGATAGTAAATTGTGCCACAAGTAGTTGTACGCTTTCAATGATTTCTTTGACACGAGGGCATAAATTAGTGGTGCAGCCTTGCTATGTGTACTTGTTTTCATCAATGCGTGGATACTGTATAATTGTCAGACGGTTACACCCTTTGCAAAGAATGTACCATTCATTAGCCAAATTGTAGCTCGGCCCAAATCATGCAAGTTATCTACCATAGTTAACACCACAACAGTGGTGTCAGTAGCAGGATCTGATATTGTTTTATGAATAAAAGTACCTGACTTTAAGCGAAATGCTGTAAAGTCTATCGTTGTCAGGTTCAAGTCATCTTTACTTCATAAACCACATTTGAGTCATCTGATACAATTCACTTGCTGTAATATTGTATTGTATTGTATTGAATTGTACCAAGGGATGTTGAAGCCAGTGCGTCCCCCACTATTAAACATGGTGTGTCCCTGCTTAAGTAAGCTCTACTCTTTAGATCGCTACACACCACATATCTCTGCAGCTCACCAGGATCCACAGCATGGTTGTGCGCTACAGACTTTACAAGTATTTCACCATCTGGAGACATTGTGGTAACAGCCCTGCCTCTACAAACATCAGGTGTTTTATGCTTGCATGCCCAGTACGTTTTGTTGTGGCGTTTTCTTTCAAGGTGGTAGAGGTACGAATTTATCACTAACATGTCGTTTCCCTTTTGAGATTTTACTGTTTTGTATAACTGTCCTAGCTCTCCTATAGTTTCGTCATTAGCCATATTGTCTTCGATGCATAGCACGATAATGCAAGCGTGGGGAGTCCTTATTAGCAATCTGATGCAATACTACTGGTAGTTTGTTTAAGTACCCATTTACACCTGTTCTGTTGTTAATTGTTGTGATCTACTCATACTGTTGTGGTGGTACTTTCAGTCCTAATCATTTAGGCAGTTGTGGGGCTTTGTATTCCATGGTTGGGATTGTGCTCTGTCGGTTATTTTAATAATCGTTTTTTTCACTTTCGTTCATTTGGTTTGGGTGTGTCATTTTCGGTCTTTTGCAGTTTCGGTTAATTCAGGTAGACCCATACAAATATATATATATATATATATATATATATATATATATATATATATATATACACATACACACAGACACACACACACACACACACACACACACACACACACACACACACACACACACACACACACACACATTTTGCATGGATATGTGTGTATATGATTGCAATTAATTTGGCCGACACTTGTTTGTGCAAGACAAGTGAAGTGCTGTATGTCTTGAGTGAAGGGCCATTTGTGTAGACACTGTTTGGGTGACTTCCCATTGTTCAACAAACGTAAGTGGTGGGGCTAGGAGACTGTGTGTGAGTTTTACTATTTTAGGGTTAGAGCAAGGGTTAGGTAAGGTTATAGATTTAGTATGTGTACACGTGCTTTAGGGTAAGGCCGTATGTGATTGTGTGCTTGTGCATGTGTCTGAACTATCTTGTATTATGATAGTGTTATGGAAGGGACCTTTCTAAGGTAAGCTACACTTTAGAGTTACAACAGAGTTAGGGTTAGCACAGATTACTTTGGAAATATTGACACCATTTACTTGTAAAGCTGATAAAATAACTTTGGTTTTAGAAAGTTTATAAAATAAAATACAAGAATATTTTTTTAGTCTTTTTTTTAAGTACAAAATATATAATAACTGGCATTATAGAATGACTTCAAAACTCCTTGTTTTATCATAAAATAACTTATTTCATGAGGGAAGGAACACTGTTGTACACATTTTAATACTGTGCAGGTGGAAGAATCTTTTTTTTTTCTTACTGCACATACAGGAGCTGACAAAGCCAGCTTCATCAAGGACAGCAAGGTTGGAACACCAAACAGGTAACTGAGTGTCAATTGCCATTCAGGCAATGCACAGGCATATAACTGCCTAGCATAATTTATTATGTCCCGCAAATTTTTAACTTCTAGGTTTCAGTTGCCAACTCTTAAGAACTGCAGAATCCAGGGAATGTGGTTTTAGTCTCTTAACATTTGAAAAGGGCTGTCAAGTAATTAAACTAATAAGTCATTCACTTTACTCATTCTTTTAATTAAATTTATAATATAAGTAACATTATTTTAGATTGCTGAAACAAACATTTAAAAGCTAAAGCTTTTTCATTTGAAGAGTTGATAGGACATCCTCTAAAGCTAATATTGTATCTTAAACTGTAATACACATATTAAGCAGTTACTGACATCTTCCTAACAGCTTTACCTAAAAAAAAAATCATATTTATGTATTTGAGGAAATGCAGTTATTTTTCTGTTATATTTTATTATCACCATAGAAGCTGTACCATATTGTTGGATTTTGACTCAGTTTATATGGTAGATGGGCTGTTATCTTATATTTATATTCAGCACAGACTGTATTTACTATGTATGAAGCATTTTTTCACCCGTTGCTTACAGCAAAAATTCATCAGCTGTCATGTTCCATATGAAGTTTCATGATTTTTTACAGTCTTGAAAGAAATAACATTTCAAACCATAGATTTAACCATACTCCTAAACTGTCTAGAATTTTACAGAATGTTCAGATTTTCCCTTGTATGTTTAATCTGTTCTTCAAAAAATTTGTGGTTGTCTGACAAATGATTGAGGTCTGAAGTCACTAAATAATGACAGATATTTGAGTCTGAAACTTCACATACTTCATGAAATACATTTTAATGCAAAACCTATTATTCTGTCAACTTTCTAATTTTATAAGAGGATTTTCTAAAATCTGTCCCTGATGTTTGACCTTTGTCATCCCATTATTTTCTGCTTTGTCCAGAATTCTTGTCCTAAAAAGATGGGAGGTCTGGGTGTACGATGTCACTACTACTGTACGTGATCTGCACTCATCATAAGGCTCTATTAAAAAAATGTACTGGACCATCCTGACCATCTTATTAGTGCATGGATGGGCATTCTGCAAAAATAAAACTGCACTGGACAAAAGACACTACTCCATGCTAAAGTACAAAATGAGTTAGATTAGAGAAACACTAATTACAGCTAGTTTTGTAAACAGCTTTTTCAGAAAGATGTTTATAAACATGATTGGTATTTCTTGCATTCTCTAAACATTATGATTCCATGCTAGAAATTATGCATACCCAGTGAAACAATCAAGTGTACTAAAACTGAAGATGACCTGCTATTCTAATAATATATCCCTCCATCATCCACAAGAAGGAAGATCCTGATCACATTTATGAACCATTGGTTTTTAGATCTGGTTTGCACAGAGATGCAGCACTTACTATAACCAAGATGACTTGGATCAACTAACAACTCTAATGCTGGCTACAGGATGGGGTGAGGCTGATTGGCCAATGCTGACTCACCCATTCAATAGGGAAGGAGGCTTTCTAGCTTATTCCAGTACCAGCCTGGAGGGAGAGAGAAATACAGACAGACAGACAGAAAGAGGAAGCAACACAAGGCATGCAGAGTGATGAGCCAGGGATGTTTAGGTGGCAATGGTAACATTCATGGCACATGTATGGGAGTGTGCATGTGCACACTTAGAGGAAGGCATAGCATCTGTGAGTGTGCACATCAGCCACATAGGAAGGAGTTAAGGACAAAAACAGAAACAAAATCATAGTCTGGTGTTGCGTCAGTGATAGGAAATTAATAGGCATGGTTGCAGTGGTAACTAGATGGTCAAGAAATATGGAAGGAGAGAAAAAGATATTAAAAAAATACTACTATGAACAACGCCTGCATTTTAAAAAATGTGTACAGCTCAAAACAGAAGATAACATTATTACTTAACAGATAGCATTCTTATTTTTCATCCCTGGGATCTTTGCTCTTCATGTTTGTTTTATTCTGGAGTCCACAGTCAAAAATGGATCAGCAACTACGTTTCAGTCATAGTAAAATGAATGATGATATTGCACCGGGGTGAATGATGGCCAGCAGTATGTTTTGTGACATCAAAGTATTGAAAATTATGCAAGTGAGCATACTAATCACTCAAATGTCATGAAAATAACACTTGGCAAAGACAAGCCATGCTAGACAATAGCGTGCTGCACAGAGCTGAGCTAGCAGATGAAAATGCAAAGGAACTTATGCATTCTGTAGACAATACAGCAGAGAATATGCAAACCATTCGAAACAGGAAATGGTTAAAAAGGATTAACAGCTATATGTACAAAATTATAAAAGATGAAGAATGAAAGCGTGAAATTGTTTAAAGACCAGAAGGATATAAGAGCATTCTATAATAAGTGGTTGTAGTAGTAGATAAATATGAAAACAAATATAAGAAACTTTGTAAAGAAATTGAGAAGCATTGGCATGACTGTGGAAAACCAATTTATTAACAAAAATGTATGGAATATGGTGTATGACAAGACAATGGATGAAGGGGATAATGGGCTGCATAAGAAGAAAGAGAAATGTAAATGATGAATAAGTTAAGACTTGATAAAAAGACTAAAATATTTAGCGAAAAGAAAGAAAGAGGAACAACCTACTCACCAGTCCACAAAACATCAAAGGCAAATTACTGTAGTCCATTATGATTTCCCTAGAGTGTTGTTTACAAATAAGTAAGATCTACGTGCTTTAAAAATAAAAATCACCAAGGGACTACAGTTCCTTTAACTCCCAACCTACCTTCAACTCAGACCAGTATGTTGAATGTTTTTTCTAGTCACAAGCACACTGACTGGCTCTACCCATTCCATTCACCCTCACTTCACTCAGGCTGTCTTCGCTCCCCTACCCTACCCCCATTTCCCACATACCCCTACTATGCCTAAACTTATTCCCAAAAATAACCACTCCCCCAAAGTAAAGCAATCCTATTACAGCTTAGGTAAATCTAAATTTATATCTTTCCACTTATCCAATTAAACTGTATTATACTAACTTCCATATATTATACTCCCCTTACTCTTTTAGTGTAATAAGTCATAACCAGACAAAATAATAGATTTAAATCTCCCACAGATCAAAACTCATTTACAACTAACAATTATCCCTACCTAATCATAACATTATTATTTTAACTTAGACATATCTGAAACATTAGTAGTAAGCAATATGATAACTTTATACCCATCAATCCTGCTATTTCTATTACAGCTCACATAAACTGTTACCATACAGAACTTAACAACACATAATCTACATACACTACCCCTTTCCCAGACCCATTATAATTAAAACATACAAATCTAATAGTAGATCCAACTATCTATAATCCTACAAACATAAACCATGCACCATACCCACACAACAATCTTACCCTAATGTTACACAGGAATATGATAAGTTTATATCAAAATGCTTAAAATTTATTGTATACATTCAATGCAGCTTGTACTTAGTGGGGACATCCACCCCAACTCTGGCCCCCAAACAAATCCAAACCATCTAGATCTTTACTCCACAACCCATCCCCAACAACTATTAATTCTCCCCAGAAAAGGTACAGACTTCAACTACTTATAGGTTCATAGGTTCATAGGTTAGTACTAGGCTAACTGCCCTTGCAAGCCATTTTAAGCCTAGCCAGTTATCCCCTGTGAGATTCAAACCCTGTACCTTGTGTTTGTAAGGCAAACACCTTTAACCATTAGGCCACCCTCCCAACCCTTACCCAACTTAATATAAATCTCAGGAGCATAATGAACAAAATTCAAGAATTGCATGCCACTCTTGCTCTATATACACCAGATATAGCCTTATAACAGAAACCTGTCTAAAACCAGACATCTCTAACAAAAAAATACTTCCCTCAGGATGCAACATACATAGGCTAGATAGACAACAGAAAAGAGGTGGTGGTATTGCCTTTGTATACAAAAACAGTCTCAGTTTAGAAACTCTAGATCTAAACATCCCAAAGTTTAACAACACTGAAATACTGTTTACTAAACTAACAATTAATCCAAAGAAACATCTGTACATAGTGGGAGCCTACATCCCACCTGGGAACAATCTGATTACTCTAGAACACATCAACATCTCTCCCTCAGGAAACAATATAATAGGTGACTTGAATGTGGACTGGCTCTCCTGAAACTCTCAAAATCCCTCTGACACATTAACCCACATGGTTTCCCACAAACAATACAAAACAATACAAAACATCAAATAAACATTCACTCCTAGACTGGATCCTTACAAACAGGCTTCATTTATTCCTACTCTCTGGCCATCTCCCAAACAGCCTCAGTGACCATATTCCAACTTATATTCTCTGACATTGAATAAATCTACATAAACTTACCACCTACCACCTAATCTGAGATGAGAAAAAAATTATCCCTCAAGACTTCATAACTAGTTTAACAAAATGCAACTGGGCACCACTCAAAGGTCTGCCTTTAGATACTGCAGTTGAAAACTTTAACTCAACCTTCCTCGATACTGTAAACATCTTGCCGCCCCCCCCCCAGAACAATAAGGATAAAATCCAATTATGCCCCCTGGCTAACCAAAGAAACAATCTCTCTGTTAAAAGGTAGAGATAAGGCCTGGGAGAAATGGCTCAATGACAAAATTACAATTAACTAACAAACATATCTAGAATTAAGAAATAAAGATAAAAACATATTAGACATGGCAAAATAAATTACTATAGCAGTCTCCAATCAAAAAATCAAAGAAACCCACAAAAATTCTGGCTGCCATCAAATAACTCCTACAGCCAGGACAAACTAGTACTCCTTCCCCAATACCCATTCATGCTAAAGACAACATAGCTTCACAATTTAACAGATACTTCACTGAATATATACTAGCCCTCACAAACAATAATTGTTCTTCCCCTACCCAGACTCACTTAGCACCCACACTAGATCCCAATAACTTCTCTTTCCAGCCTGTCACAATAAACAACATAGTTAAATATCTCAAAAGGCTTAAACCTACTATACTTGCTGCCAACTATCTACCTGCTGACTATCTAAAAATTGCTGCAGAAGCAATACCCTGTCCAGCATCCATATTAATAAATTGATCCATCTCAGAACAAGTCCCTAAAATTTGTAAAGTATCACGTGTCATACCACTACATAAAAGTAGAAACTCGACAGAATTATCAAATTACTGGCCAATAGCTATATTATCACCATTATCAAAAACACTTGAGAGGTACATCCATTCACAAATCTTGAACTATCTAATAACCAAAAATCTTCTATCTAACACTTAGCATGGTTTCCATTCTAATTATAGCACTATCACTGCTCTTGTTAACTTTACTAAAATTATTAACCACCATCATAATGATGGCAATTTAGTTTCCTCCATCTTTCATTGTCTGTCCAACGCTTTTGATACGGGTCTATATTAGGTAATCAAAGCTTTAGGTAATTGAATACCTAAAGCTCAACACCTAAACAGCAAAACCTGTAAACATGGAATGGCCACTTCCGCAAACTTTTTCGTAGAGAAAAAAATTTGCTTGGCCATTATCAGGAAGCCACCGTTTTCTCCACTGTACTGTGATCTCAGAGTTGGTATATTTAGTTAGGGAGGGTGTGGAGGGCACAGGCCCCCACATGGGAGGGTGTGGGAGGCAAAGCCCCCCCACTCAATTAGGGTTTGAATTTTTTTTTCTCCAGCCAAGCAAATTTTTTCCCTATGAAAATTTGCGGAAGTGGCCATTCGATGTTTACAGCTTTCACTGTTTAGGTGTCAAGCTTTAGGTATTTGATTACCTAAATCTTCGACTATATAATATAGACCCTTTGATACTATCTCCCATTCTAAACTCTTGGAACTTAAACAGCCATTCTGCTCTTAATTGGTTCCAGCATTATCTAACTGGACACCAGCAAGATGTAAAATGGCAAGAAAATCTTTATTCATTACCGCCTATAACCTTGGGAGTTCCACAGGGATCTATTTGGGGCCCTCTCCTTTTTATTATCTTTACTAACAGTTTTCATACTGCCACCCCACTTACCTCTGTAGATCAATGTGGATGATTCTACCCTGATTTGTGCTGCTCCAGCACTACAAAAACTACAAAACGTCACTCAGCAGTCATTTAATGCTATGAAATCTTGGCTAAACAATGCAGAACTTATACTTAACTGTACCAAAACAAAACTCATGCTCTTCTATCCAACTAGAGCTACAGATGCCCACCCACCATTCAATATCTCATCATTAAACTATACAGTTATTTCTTCAGTTTCCCAGAAAAAAATTACTTAGAGTGGTCATTGACCATAATATAAAATTTGACATACACATATCACAGAACATAAAAAAGTTCAAAAAAAACTAAGAACCCTCTATAGAAATCAACACTTTCTAAATAAATCTTCAAAGGCCACTATAACAAGAACCCATCTTATCTCTATGCTACTATACACCTCACAAATTCTTACAAACATTAAGAAATCTGACCTAGCAAAACTTGAAAATTGCTATAATAAAATCACAGTGTGCCACGGTAGTGAATTTCAAATCCCATCATTGTTTGGCTTTAAAACAACTATCCTGGCTTGAACTACCAAATCTACTCACTTATAATCAACTCCCCTTCACCCATTGAATACTAAATAAGCCAGAAAAAATACCAGTACTCCAAAATCTACTAATGCACTATTCCAATAACAGGGTATTGCATTCCAGTAACAAATCCTTCCAAAATATATCCAAACCTAACAATGCAGCTGGAGTTTCCCTTTACTCCACCTGTATAGCAAACACTTGGAATTCCCTGCTATAAAATATCAGAACAACTACTAACACTTCCAACTTTAAAAAACTTCTCAAATCACACCTATCAGAATCATATACCTGCTCTTGCACAAACCCTGGTTAGGAAATAGATGCCTTAAGGCAGCGAAAGGAACACAACCTGTCATTTTTGTATTTGAATGGTATCCCCCTACTAAGCATATGTGCACTTAACTTGCTTGTTTTCTACCTACAATCACAGGACTGCTATTCTTTGTATCCGCGCTAGACTATATGATTGTATCAGTGAAATGTATAACATGTATTTTCATTATGTACTTGTATCTGAGATTGAATCAATACTTGTATCCATATGCTGTATATGTATCTTACGGTTATTTATAAATATGGAGCTCTTCTGTCTGGGCCTCCCCTGAAAAAGGACATTTTGTACAGTTGGACTTTTCCAGTAGAAAAATGTAAAATAAATAAATAAATAAAGGAGTACTTCTGTCAGCTTCTGAATAAGCTGTACTGCCCCAGACACAGCCAATGATGAAGGAAGAAGAGGAGCCCACCCTAGATGAGGTAAGAACAGCACTAAGGAAGATGAAGTCAGGGAAGCCAGCAGACTCAGATGTGGTCACAGCAGATACTATCAAAATGCTAGGTGAGTTATAATCAAGGCTCTTATACATAACACAAGCAGAAAGCTACAGTTCAAAGTGGAAATGTATGATGATGAAGTAGGATAGTAATTCAAGAAATAAGGAAAAAGTGGGATTTTAGACATAGATCCTTAAGGATAATAACAACAATCATACAGGATATTATACTCAAAAGTAACAGAAAGTAAGCTAACACAGAAATGGAGAAAGGGAATTCTGCCACTAGGGATGACTACAATGAAGGACATAGAGAATAAGCAAGATGGGCTGGAATTTACTGAAGAAACCTGACAAAGGAACCAAGGTACTGGGAGCAAATAACCAAAGAGGGAAAGGTAACAGAATGGGAAGTGGCCAAGAAGACATTTGGATTGCAGGCCAGTGATTGCCTTCCCTACCAGGGATTGATATCTAGATACAGAGAAAGGGACAGAGGAATCCTGAATGAAAGACCTGCAGTGGTTGAGTTTTTAATTGAAGCTGCTGTTAAAAAGGGATAATTAGTAGGGTGTATAACTATTGCATATTGATAACTATAGCATCAATGTGAGGAGGTTAGAAAAGATTGGGAAGATAGATTAGGTATGCAATTTACAAGGAAACAATGGGAAGATATAAACATGGCTCCCAAATAGGAACAAAATCTAGAAAATGTAGGATTTTTGCCTAGATATGTTTGCATAAATACTTTTATACCCCAAGAAGACTCCAAAGAATTTTTCCTCAGGTAGATGGCAAATGTTGGATGTGTAATGGGAAAGAAAGAGGTACCTGGGAGCATATGTTCTCGGAGTATAATGAGATGGGAGACTTTAAAAATTCCCTGCAGAGTACTCTGTCAGGAATACTAGGCGAGCAAATGAATGTAACTAAGGAAATAATTTTTTGAGCTGGGATACAGGATCTCAATTGCCTATACATGTTAAGGCCTTGTTAATTCTGGTGGCTGCTGAAAAAGTAATTATTAGACAATGGAAATCAAAATCTAAACAAACTGTACATGATAGTTATGCAACAGAGATAAAAGAACAGGAATTGAGATCTTTAGAAAAAAGGTAGGAGTAAATTACTTAAAAAATGGAAATTGTAGGAATAATACATGCAGAAATATGTTTTAGATGAGAAATGAGGTTTAAGAGAAGACAAGAACTGAACAATTTATGTAATGTTGCTTTGATAATATGACATATAACAACATATGTGATGTATAACATTTGTAAATGTGAACTTGTTAATATTGTTTGATTACCTTTACATAAATGTAAGTTTGCCTGTCACAAGTGATAGTTCAATAAAGGTGTCTAAAAAAGATGTGAGGTGAGTTAAGAGATAAATTACTCCTGAGAGTACTCATAGGTTCATAGGATATTACTAGGCTAATGGCTTAAGGGTCCTTACAAGCATAGCCAATACAATCAATTTTACCCAATATATGGCCCCTAGGAGCAAGAGGATGGCATGGATTTGTGCCTGTGCATTGAGTATCTTACAGATGCCGCTGTCTATAAGGAATATAAATATTACCCCAGGTGTGAATTTGTGATTTCCCATCCACTGATCCAAATTGCGTTTGAAGAGGGCCAGGGAAGGGCTCTGCTTAATGAGTATAGGAGGTCTGCTCCAAAGAAGGAGCAATCTCTGAGACACATATCTGTCTCTCCAGCATGTTTTGTTTGAATCACTGACTAAGTTTAGATTCCTTGATCCGGGACCCTCATGCTATTTGACTTGTGGATGTGTAACAGCTCCATTAGGGCTGGATTTCTGAGTGCCTTGTAGGTGAGGCATAGGTCACCCCTTAATAGTCAGTAGGAGAGCGAGTAATGAGACAGTACTCATAGCAGCATGGAGTGAAGATTGTATCCCAGATGACTGGAGAATAACCATACTAGTGCCAGTGTATAAAAACAAAAAAGACATTCGCAACTGTGGACAGTTTAGAGGTGCCAAACTCCTGTCACACTGCCTGAATATTCCAGAGATTCTGACTGATAAAAATATATGCAGAGTAGTAGAAAGCAAGATGGGAGATAAATACTTTGGATTCAGATCAGGATGTAGCACAACTAAGCTGATGTTTGCAGTATGGCAGATTATTTAGAAGAAGCTAACAATGGGGGAAGAATCCTACTGGGTCTTCCTAGAGTTGGAGACTTGGATACTTTTGTATATGATAAGCTCCCAGGAAAGTTAATTTGGGCAGTCCTGTGATGATTTGAAGTCCCAGAAACATTGGTAGAATTAGTGCAGACTATGCACTAGGACCTGGTGACATGAGTACACACAGTGTTCGGACTCACAGAGGGATTCCTAGTAGGAGTGAGTGTGCATCGGGGTTTAGCTCTGAGCCCACTGCTTTTCATAATTTTGATGGACTCCATGAACAAAATTGCTGTATGCAGATGATGTGGCATTACAGGTAGACTTTGAACAAGAACTTCATCAAAAGCTAAGGGAATGGAATGCAAAGCTGGAGGCACATGGGATGAAACTGAGCACAGACAAGACAGTTGTAATATCTGCAAATGAGAGCATCAGAAGAAACTGAGAACTGAGATAGAAAGGAAAATAGGTGAGCAGGTTAACAGCTTCAAGTACATGGGAGGAGTCATTGAGGACAAGGAACATCTGCATGAGGAGGTCAAAGCTAGAATCAGAGGGGGTGAGTCATCTGGCATAGACAGTAAAGAGCAGTGTGTTACAAAAGAATGCCAAAGATGCTGAAAAGTAAGTTGTACAAAACAGTGGTGTGATCAGTACTACTGCATGGTAAAAAAACCTGGACAAGTTAAGGAAAAACAGTTGAGAAAGCTAGAGAGGATGGAACTGAAGTGCGTGAGATGTGTGCTAGTATGCACAATGTGGGAGAGAAGAAATGAGGACATTAGAGTAGATGCCCAAGTAGCTCCAATTGCAGAAAAGGTCAAAGTGAACAGATTAAAGTGGTTTGTACACATGCAGGAAAGTAGAAGACAATATGGTAAAGAAGTGTTGGGAAAGACAGGAAGAAGGCAAGAGGAAATGAGAGTGTGCACCAAATAGACGGACGGGCTGTGAGAGAGAAGATCTGTGACAATCAAGCATGACTGTCAAAGAGGGCAGGACAGTGTAATGGAACTGAGGGAGATGCTGGCAGTTGGCAAGACACCCGACCCCATGTAAAAAATGGGAAAGAGGGGGTAGATGATGGTGGAGATGATGATGATGATTGAAAGAATAATAGTATTCACTGTCTTTTCAAAAATGTTGCTAGCATGGTTATTAGCTTGAATAAAAAGCTGCAAGAATGATATGAAATATATAGGGTTAATTTAGGAATAGTATAAATGCTAAAAAATAGGAAGTAGTAAGTGTGCTGGCATAGCTTAATTAGATATTGGCATCCATGTAAAGGAGTAAGTTAAATAACTGTGCAGATGGCAGCTGGAAGGACATCAGTGAAGTAAAGAGATGTAACATCAAGCAAGATAAAGTTGGAACATCAAGTTTCAGATAGTGCTGGAACACCATGTTTCAGATAACTGAGTTTCCTTAGACCACCAAACTTGAAAGAATCAAGGACAAATTATAAATTTGAAGAAGAAAGAAAAGTCTTATACAAAGGAATATTGTAATACATCAGATTGAGGAAAAAATATCAGACTTTTTGGTATAAATATGAGTGTGCATAAACAAGCTTTGGGAATTTGCCATGGAGAGCTGACAGCATCTGTGTTGCATGCTTGTAGATCCGAAAGGAAAATGTAATAGTAAATGCATATTAACTGAAGCAGTTTGTTTCAGTGTATTTATTGTACTTAGTACAATACAGACTAGTTGGATACAACAAATAGTTAAATATACTGTGGTATTCGTGCACGTAAATGCAAGTAACAGTAAGAAACCAACAGAAAGCAATATATAATTTTTCAATGGCGAGCCACATGACGGACCGAATGGTTTATTCTTGTGACAACTACAGCTCCTTTTTCATTTTATTCAGTTAGTATGTCCAGTTGTAGTGCAAACGTTTGCCTCCTTCTTATGCACAGTATTTGGTAGTATGACAGTGCATCTCTGCAAGTTCCACAGGTCCTGTACATTCACACAGCTGAATCTGCCAGCTGTATTTGACCACCTTTTGGGAGAATCAATGAGGAACTTTCCACGCTTTCTCGACAGAAGACTTGGCCACCTTCCACACAGAAACTGGTAATTTTCTTTTTGTTTCTCATTCTACAGCATGGATGCCATAAAACACAAAAGTGTACAGTATAAGACTACCTTTCAGGCAGAGAGTAATAATAGTCCAGCACGTTTTGTCAGGATTTAAAGATTGATATAAACATTACTGTAGCACATGTAGTATTTTATTAGGTAAAGTTCATGTCAATGCTTTATGTAAATGCATTACGTTTGACTGGTATCTTAAACAGCAACATCATTGGTATGACAGTAAACATTTATTGTGCAAGTCATATGAAACTGCTTTCTGTGTGCACTGTCATAAAAGTAATGGTAAACAATCACATGTATTATGTCCTGTCACCACATGTAAAATGTTAATTTCAGAGCTACAATATCAGTCAAGTCAGTTATTTGCAGAATCTTCTGTACATCTTGCTAGACAAAAGTGGCATAAAACCACTGCACATTACAAAACAGATAAAAACAGAGATGAGGTTCATGGTGAACTGCCAAAAAGATTTAATAAACTTCTAAGACACAATCAGAGTGAGTTCAAAAAGTTCAGACAACATATGCAAACACTTTATCAGAAGTGCATAAGAGCTCTAAAGTCAGCAGAACAGAATAATCTGGTTAGTAAAGAGTTAAAGCAACAGCAGTTACCTATGCTGATAGAAAATAATTTACGATGTACTATTCTACCTTTAGGAAGATGGTTAAGCATACACAGCACAAACTTTCATTCAGTTAAAGCAAGGCACTTAAATAGTGATTTTAAAACCATTTCAAATAACAAAACAGTTCTAGGATATAAAAATCAAAGGAGAGTAGTTAAATGCAGTAAAGACATGATGTCGCAAGATTGACTGCATCTATTTTTTTTTCACCTAAAGTGCAGCAAAAGGCACACAACAGCAAATGTAAATCATGTAAATTTATCTGTTTTAAGCATGTGTTAGTTAAGCCAATATCTCTTTTGTTTCTTACAATATTTTGTAATTGTATAATAGCATATAAAATAGCAGTCCAGCAAAAACATTATTCAAAAACAATATTATGCATAGTTAGGCAAGTTAATGTTTATTACAACTGCATTCTAATATCAAGTTAAAAGTATATTAACGAATGACTGAAGGTGCGAGAAAGTGCTGAAGGAGTTATGGGTTAAGCGTCTGGAATGTGCAGAAAGAAAAAAAAGTATGTGAGCTCAAATCTTTGCAGGCTGGAATAGGTAGTTACAAGGAATGTTGCATAACATAAAATGTTACTGGTACTAAAATTTATAAGGTCAAGGAAACAAGACTGGTCACCAGGCGAAATGGCTTACATTTTTCTAAAACATTATTGTTAAGTATTCACCTACAGCTTTAAGCAAAAAGCACAAAAGTCTACAAAAATCCTGTTTGGTAATTGTAATAAGACGTTATAATTCTGCATACATGTCATTAATAATCTGTTTGCAAGTAAATACTACACTGAGTACAGTCAGTACATGGGCTATGGTATGCAGTTAAAATAAATTATGCAGGTCCCTTTACAAAAAGGGAGGGTCAGGGTACAAATAGCTAGTAACAGTAAACGTCTTTTCAAAATGGGTAAAAGCAATTCCTACTACAACTTTGACAGTATAGGCAACAACAAAAGCTTTATAAAAATATTTTCTGTTTTTGAAAATGGCCAAAAAATGATCAAATCAAAAAGCAAATGTGTAAGACCAAAGTGTCACAGTCTAGGTAACAGCCAAAAGGCAAGCATACATTTAATTCTCACAGCATAAAGCCAATAAACAATACTGCAATACAATTATGTATACTACAGGGAAGGGCATGCTTTCAATTTTACACTCACTGTGTAAACAGTACTGGAAAAGGAACTCAAATAAAGGTGCAAAGTGGTAATACCAAAAATACATTTTAATGTTTCAAGTAATGTAATTAGCAGGCTTTAGTTTAATGCTAGGTTTGGAAATTGGATTGAGTGTACATTACAGCCATGTATGTACAATTGCAAAAACAATCTGTACAAACAAGTGTATTCTGTACAGTATATAGTAAATGGTTTATCTATGTAAATAGAGTAATAAGTCAAAGCTTGACATTTGTAACATATGTGTTTTTTTCAAAAAGCAAGACTGCAATGCCTTTGCAATAAAATCCTCAAGCATTCTCAATAAATTACTGTATAGGACATCACTGTATAGAGTCATATTCAGATTCATCCAGTTCTAATAGTAATGGTTGTCATCATTGTGTTGACAATACAAAACAGTGTTAATTTACTGTATCAAAAGAAAACTAAAGGTTTTGTTTCCCAATGTGTTTCTAGTTAATAGCAATATACCTTGACTAAAAAGTACATACTAATATAGACAGTTTTGTATTTAAAATAAAACAGAGGGAATTTATACAGTGATAAATATGTTTAAAAATGTATAAATGCATGTGCACATCTATTTGCTAGTTCGATGCATATATATATATATATATATATATATATATATATATATATATATATATATATATATATATATATATATATATATATATATATATATACACACACACACATCTGTTGCTATAATATATGTAGAAATAATATAGTTAGTTAAATACAATTCTGGTACAGTTTGAGACAAGCTGAATGTTCAGTGTCTGAAACATGCTTCAAGGACTATAGATAAAAATGCAGCTGTGAGACAAGGCAGGCAGCATTCAACACAGGCATCTGCATTTCCTCTGCATCATTCTGAACATCAAAAAATATCAAACAGAGGGAATCAGGGTTGTTTTCATGAATAAAATTTAGTTGGGAAAATGCTACACAAAATAAAACACAAGACAATTTCAGTTGTAAAAACAGAGATAAGGTTTGGGAGGATAACATTTAAGACAAATATAACAGCATGGTTAGCTGAACAAGGTCAGGCATACATAAAAGTAGAGAAAGAATCAAAGACTGACATAAACATTTCAATAAACAGCTCTGTCTCTGCTAGATGCTGTACATTACCTCAAAATGTAACAGTTCTGACAAGGAAAGACATCGTGAAAAAATGTCATAGTGTGTAGACAATAACACAAAAATAAGAATAAACTCAACAGGGGAAGAAAAGGGTATGATTTCTACCAATACTCTGTTTATTTGTATAAACAACACAGTAACCATGGGTTAAAATACTTACCATTTTGGGTAACAGGCCAGTACTTCATACAGATCAAATTGTAAAAATACCATACACTTGTACTATGATAGGATAACAATACCAAAAAAAACAATATTGCACTTCAATATTATATTTCCAAGTTTTAAAGATACCAAATGCAGATTTAAAAGAGCTTGGTATGAAAACTAGTAGAGCAAGATATCTCACAGATTGTACATTTATAACCACAACAGAAGTAAGTCATTACAAGTATATTTGATAGACAGATTACAATTTAGTACTTTGTGTCTTTCGGCTTTTCCCGGTTACTCTGGTCCGCTAATGATTGGTAGTGGATTTTTACGTACCGGGTTACCAGCCCTGATGCACAACCTTCAACGAAGGCATGCCCCATTCATGTATGCCTCCACACAGAAGACGCTCTAGCTGAGAATCGAACGGGACAACGTCTTGCTATGAGGCGACAATGCTACTGCAGCACCACCACCGCAGTAGATTACAATTTAGTACTAATGTATCTAAATTTGTAAATTGAACAAAATGTTGTGTAAATGAACAATATTGCCTTCAAATTTCAAAATGTTTGTCAAAGTGGCACCACAGTTTGTATGTGTAGTTTCAAATAACCCAGTGTTAATAGTAAAAGACAAAAACAGAAGCTGACACTGCCCATAATTGGTAAGACATATTCAGAAGATGGTCATCGTCTGGGACCAAATTGCTAAACTGGTTAATACATCCTGTGTTAGTAGTTTTGGGAGTCATAATAATAATGACAGCTTGGAATTGTTTTATATGCTGCAGGTTACAAAGAGTTGCAATAACTCAACAAGTCATGGTAAATACTGTAAATAGCAATGCTGACGAAACAAATGCAGTCTTTTCTTTAACTGAAGTTAAGTCCGTTCCTCAAAAAAATAAAATATCGGGGAACTGAAAGAATAATAGTATTCACTGTCTTTTCAAAACTGTTGCTAGCATGATTATTAGCTTGAATAAAAAGCTGCAAGAATGATATGAAATATAAAGGGTTAATTTAGGAATAGTATAAAATGCTGAAAAATAGGAAGTAGTACGTGTGCTGGCATAGCTTAATTAGATGTTGGCAGACATGTAAAGGAGTATGTTATTGAGAAACAAAGTCTGTAAAAATAACTGCTCGGATGGCAGCTGGAAGGACATCAATGAAGTAAAGAGATATAACATCAAGCAAGATAAAGTTGGAACATTATTTTTCAGATAGTGTTGGAACACCACGTTTCAGATAACTGAGTTTCCTTAGACCACCGAACTTGAAAGAATCAAGGACAAATCATAAATTAGAAGAACAAAGAAAAGTGTTATACAAAGGAAAATTGTAATACATCAGACTGAGAAAAAATATCAGACTTTTTGGTATAAATATGACTGTGCATAAACAAGCTTTGGGAATTTGCCATAGAGAGCTGACAGAATCTGTGTTGCATGCTTGTAGATCCAAAAGGAAAATGTAATAGTAAATGCGTATTAACTAAAGCAGTTTGTCTCAGTGTATTTATTGTACTTAGTACAATACAGTATTAAAGTAGTTAGTCATACTAAGAGTTAATATACTGTGGTATGCATGCATGTAAATGCAAGTAACAGCAAGAAACCAGCAAAAGATGCATATATAATTCTTCAATTATTATTATGACAACATTGATGATGGTGAAAGAAAGAGGAAGTAAGCTGTTTTTAGAACAATTAGTCTAAACAGAAAATGATTCTATAAAGAAAAATATAATGGTTAGAGAGAAAGTTGAAACTAGCATCCTTGTCAGGAATCAAAAGGGAATGTCAGAAATAGTAGAAGAGTATATAAGAGGAATGTATAAGTAACAGGGTAACAGGAAACAAAGTATATAAGGGGGGAAATGTATAAGTAATAAAATAAGGGAAATTTAGAAAAGGCTGTTAATATGAAAGATTACAGGGGGAAATGTATAAGTAATAAAATAAGAGAAATTTAGAAAAGGCTGTTAACATGAAAGATTGCATATAGGTAAAGGTAGGAATGATACAGTACCAGGATTAGATGGAATAGGAAACAGGAATGTTTCTTAAAAAAACTATAACTGAATGGTCAAAAAAGGGGATAAAGCATGTGTTGGTGTTATAAAAGTATTGTAGAAAAGGGAGAGGAGGAAGAAATAATTATTTGAAGACCTGTCATTTTATGTAAAATTGACTATAAATAATGATGACAGCATGCTAGAAGAGGTTTGAGGTAGTTATCAAAGACATAGTACAAAATTATGTATATGCAATGAAAGAAAGAAATCATTACAGTGTACTCACACCTGCAGGTGTTTCCGCAGTTACATCTGACTGAAGCCTGTAAGAATTTAATATAGCCTGTTCATTCCAAGACTGAGTTACATACAAGCCATTGAAAGATTTCTTCTTAAAGCTTACATGATGGGCAACACAAATGCACTCATGTTTGACCTCTGCCTAATGTTAATAAAGAGATAATAATTGTTCATATCCAATTTAATTATATTGTCTTAATTTTCATTTTTTAAATATAACAACACAACCAATTAACAGAGAAGAACTACATGTCCTCATATGAAAATTAATTGATAAAACGCTGGCAGTATGTGTGCAGCTTTAGTGGTTACTGAGATATTGTAATCTGCTTAGGATGTATTAAAAATTAATACTTGCTGCGTTTATTATGACTTATAATATCCAGTTTAAGACCTAAAATCTCATAAACACTACCACTATAAAGATTTGTTTTGTGCTGAACAGTTTGCCATTTACTGTAGAACATAGCAAGCAGCAACCCTGTAACCAGTTTAATAAAAACAACCCAAAGAATAATAAATATTTGACATTAAATTTTGATTAGCTTCTAGTTTTTTTTTTTTTCTAAACAAAACAAAAACAGCTTCTAGATACTTTCACCCATCAATCATCCACACACGTTTTACTGGTATCTCACAAAACCTCCAACAAACCCAACACGATACACCACACAACAATGATATACTTACACATAATCTCTCTACTACTCCTCACACTTGCACACACAACTATCAAACTTGTATGTCTGCAAAGAGCAAATCACCCACCAACCCACACCCCCATACACCACTCATAACAGCAACCTCCTTTTTCATTTCATCACAACTACACCTGCCAAATCTTTCCATTCTGCTCAGCTTCAAGTATGTAAAGCCTAACCTGAAAACAACATACCACTTCCTTATAAACAAATCCAAACCTAAATGGTATTTTCATCTCTGTCAGTCACTCACCTGAAACTCAGCAGAAACGTCCATCCAAACCCAGGCCCTACTACCGTGTCACAAACTGCATCAATATCCTCCCCAA
This sequence comes from Protopterus annectens, assembly GCF_019279795.1. Classification (NCBI taxonomy): domain Eukaryota; kingdom Metazoa; phylum Chordata; order Ceratodontiformes; family Protopteridae; genus Protopterus; species Protopterus annectens. The sequence continues at coordinate 983,909,790 of NC_056732.1, read as the reverse complement.
GCTCAACACTTCTAGTTACAAAAAATCTGGCATACTATTACCTGATATTAATCTCAGAAGCATTTGCAATAAACTCTAAGACTTCCAAGCATGCCAAGCATTTTACAACTCTGATATAGTTGCAGTCACAGAAACCTGTCTAAAACCTCATGTAAAAGATTATGAAATACTACCTCCAGGTTATAATATTTTCAGACATGGCAAAACAAACAAATGAGGTGGGGGAGTAGTAATTATAAACAAAAACTCCCAAGAGCAGAGCCTTTGCCAACAACCCACATTTAACAACACAGTATACCTCATAGCACATCTCAAACTTAACAACAGAAAACCCATATGCATCACCGAGCTTTACATCCTACCCGTACAAAATAGTAAGACAGCAGAACTACTTGTGCACTAGCTGTACCCCATGATACCATTATGAGTGCCCTTAAATAAAAGAAAGTCATATGGAACAAAGCATCATGTGTTGTTAAATAAAGTCATAGTGGAGAACTGTAAAAAGGGGAAGAATCAAAGTATGGTATTGATTGACAAGAAAAAAGCATTTGATAGTATCCAACATTCATGGATAAAGAGTGCTTAAAAATGTATAAGATACACCCTTCACTGATTGACTACATTACAGTGACCATGAAACAGTGGCAGACCACTTTGCAATTAAGTCATGATAAAGGGCAAATTATTATCCCAGGGATAAAAATTCAAAGGGGGATATTCCAGGGTGACTCTCTGTCACTGTTGCTATTTGGCCTTGTCATTAAGCCATTAAGCCGTTAAATTAACAGCTTAGGCCATACTATAAATTGGCTCCTAGAAAAAAACAAAGTATAAAGACTTCTCATGTTCTCTTTGTTGATGATTTAAAACTGTATAGTTCATCATATGAGGAACTGAAAACACACTGCAAGTTGTCAAAACTTTCTCAGATTATATAAGAATGTTATTTGGTCTTGATAAATGTTCAAAAGCAACATTTAGAGCAGGAAAACTGCAGCACCAAGAAAACATCCGTTTGAGACAAGAACTTGAGCAAGACGGAGTATATAAATATTTGGGAATTGATAACAGATCAACAATAAAACATGAGCAAATATGAATAAAACTTAGTAAGGGATACTTTAGAAGACTAAAATTAATCCTGAAAACAGCATTGACATCTAGGAATAAAATCCCAGCTATAAACCAATTTGCTCTTCCTGTCCTAAATTACAGTTTTAGAGTGATTGACTGGCCCTAAAATGTGTTAGATAAATTTGGATAGGAAAACAAGAAGGATGTTTCATGCTCACCAAATTATTTATAAAAATCAGTGCATACCATGATTACATATTCCCCGTTCTGAAGGATTGGCCTCCTTGAAATTGATTACATGTATAGATCTGCAATCATGGGACTGCACACATATCTGCTGACCTCACAAGGCCCAAACTAGTGAAAGTTTTGAAACATGAGGAGAATAAATCTAAGATGACTTCTCTGCTCAGTCTAGCAGAAGCATATCGACATCAAGCAGGAATGGAAATCAAACCAGAAGTAAATAAAAACCAGGCAGCAACTGAATGTGCTAAAAACAAAATAAAGAATATAAGGTGAAGAACTAGATGCGAAGGCAACAAATGTGGAAAAAGAATAAATTTAGCTGCAAGTATAAAAAAACTTCTGGAAGAACCTCATGTTGATCAGGAAAGAATGCATGAATGGTTAAGGAGAGGCAAATTCAAACCAGGAGATGAAAGGTTAATATTGGTGATACTAGATAGTGGGCTACATACACGGTTTACAAAATCTATTGAACATGTGGGCGAAACAGACAAATGTAGGTTTTGTAAAACAGAACTGGAAACAGTTGCAGTCGCACACCTCATTGCTGGTTGTGACATACTAATGGCAGAAGGACCCTATACTGAAAGGCATAATAATGTGGCAAGACTGTTGCACCGCAGACTGTGCAAACATTATGGTACTGAAGTAGGTGAAAAACACTGGAAATATAAGCCACAAAGCATCATAGAAAATGATGAATTCTACATCACATAGGATCATCCATTACCAACAGTTCAAAAGATAGATGCTAGTGGTCCATGAAAAGAAGACAAAAGTAGCATTGATCACTTAAATCGCCACACCTAGTCACTACAATGTCTTGCGTACAGAGACACACAAAGTCATAAAATATCAGGATTTGTAGGCAGAAAAAAGGGCAATATGGAAGAAAGATACCCAGACAGTTCCAATAGTAGTAAGAGCAACAGGTCTTATAAAAAGGAATCTACAGTCATATTTAGATATGTTACCAATAAATATAACTCCATTACGAATTGCAGAAGGAGTCATTACTGGGCACATTGCAGGTGCTGCGAAGAGCACTTTTGCTTGACATCAAAAATGTAAACAATACTAATTTCATGAACGTTAATTGTACTTTGACTTAGGAATGGGGCCCATTCCCATCATGGTATTAGAAACCCAAAAGATTTGGAGAAATTAAAAAGTCAGAAACAGTGTAGAATCCTCAAGACATGGAACATTCCTACAATGGGGTTAGGCCAGGCCCAGGGGGTGGATGGTCCCCCTGTTGTAGAAGGAAGTAATAGTACATAAAAATCACAAAAACTGATACTCCAAAAAAGAGCAATAGGGATGATAGACTGGAAAACTGAGGGTAAGAAAGAAATTAAGACGGGACTATTGAGGATAAGAAAGAAATTATGTATTAGTTAAGCGCTTTTCGTCTGCAATAATATGCAGACTTCCTCAGGTCTGAGGAAGTCTGCATATTATTGCAGACTCAAGACTACTAGCTACTATGGATAGGTTATGTCTAAATATCACTGTATTTCTCTGACAGCTGCAGATGAGCGGGCTGTGAGCCAGCAAGCCCATGCTGCTAGGTTGCAAAGGCTGCGTTGTGAGGCAGGTTAGTAATAATCTTGCATGTACTGAATAACAAATAAATATAACAGTTCTAGAAAGTGTTGCACCAGTATAAAAATGTATTGTGTATGGGATGCACTGAATAAACTAGACAATATGGCAGGAAGACTGTCATATAGGTTGTGTGTAAATAAAGCTGTAATATCTTGTGAATAAAAGTATAACCCCTGGGGTGCTTGTGTACATTCTGCTTCCATATGTCGTTGTAGTGTTGCATTCTATAAATAACACTGTTGTATTAAGCAGTGTTACCCACACTGTTAAACACAGATAAAATATGTAGGAAGTTCAGTATAACAATGTTGGAAGTCCCAAGAGATTAGTCATATTGGACAACTGAGGAAGACTTTACAACAATTCCCTTATAGCACAGTGTACTGTGCTGTCAACTGTAATATTATTACCACACACAGTAGGGGGATGAATCCCAGGAATGGTAGTAAGTTGTATGCATAATCATACCCCACAACTGTACAGAGTTTGTGAGAATGTTCAGATAGAAAGCTGTATGCATAATTAAACCCAACTGTACAGAATTTGCTAGAATGTTCAGATAGTAAGTTGTAAGCATAATCATAACCATCAACTGTACAGACTGCGGCAGAATGTTCAGGTAGTAAGCTGTATGCATAGTCATACCCCTCAACTGTTCTGATCTGTCCAGATAAATGGCCCAAATCTGCTGCCTGGTAACCTGTTCCCCTGACAAATCAGCGTGATGATCCAAGAAATGTAGGCAGCTTTTACTGACATATAACTGATAGTCAGACCTGTACATAGAGAATGTATATGAACACAAACCTGTCATGGTAGCATCTCACCCAAAGTGTATGACAGCAGTTCTCAAAATATGTCACATTAACACCTGCATCCTGTCAAGCCTTGACCAGAGTGTGTGCAATAACAGATTGATAGGTATATGTATAACATCAACATGGAATCTGGGAGTATATGTAGAAATTGTCCGGTAGTGTTAACAAAGATTTTCTCCACAGCTATACCAGGTAAGAGGTGTAGACTGTAGGCACAACACAGTTCACTTATATACTTGTCTACAAGCATGGAATCTGGGAGTATGTGTAGAAATTGTCAGGTAGTGTTAATGATTTTCTCAACAGCTATAACAGGTAAGAGGTGTAGACTGTAGTTACAACACAGTTCACTGATATACTTGTCTACAAGCATGGAATCTGGGAATATGTGTAGAATTTGTCAGGTAATGTTAACAAAGATTTTCTCCACAGCTATACCAGGTAAGAGGCGTAGACTGTAGGTACAACACAGTTCACTTATATACTTGTCTACAAGCATGGAATCTGGGAGTATATGTAGAAATTGTCAGGTAGTGTTAATGATTTTCTCAGCAGCCAAAACAGTGTGTTTTAGGTGAAATGAACTTTAGGTGATATGGTCTTGTTGAAATGAGTTTAGGTGAAATGAGTTTTAGGTGAAGTGATATGTACCCATTTAGACACACCCCCTAGCGTAGCTTTGCTAAGTTAGGTGCAAACCCGAGCCACAGGGCTCCAATCTGCTTACAGTGTTCCTAACACACACTCCCATGATGTCAGATAACTCCTAGTCTTGCACCAAGCTATTCCTACTCTTACACTATTGGGACCTGACTCACATGCTGGGGAAAACTGGGATTCGCTATCCTTCCCCTCATTTGCATAGGATTGTCTGCTAATGCATACTTACATGTCTCACACTGAGCCTCCCCCCTTAGCAACCACTACTCACTGGCCATGTTGTCTTCTGTCTACCATTGACTTACATGGCAGTATACTGGTTTTGGTTAGAATGCTTAATTTAGGTTCATTTTGTTATTTTCTCCCGATCCCGTTTGTGCGCCACTGCCCTATGCTTAAACAGCTTAGATCGGCTAAAAAAAATAAAAGTTGATTTTTGTATTTCTTTTTTTTTTATGTTTGCAATGCCAATGGCCTTATACTTGGCCATTGGCATGCTTACTACATGATATGCAGCCTTTATTTGGAGCTGTCAGAGCTCCGCTTTGGATTTTGCAGAAATGTACTGGGCTACTAACCGAGTACATTTATGCAGGTAGCACTAGTCCTGCACAGACGGTTGCAAGCTTTCTGGATAGCAAAATCACCTCATTTGCATAGACTTCTCCTGCAAATGGTGTGATTTGCATACAAGGGCTTCGTCCATTCAGGATTAGTGCAGGAGCGCTCCTGCACACCCTTGCAGGCTGCTCCTGGATCGCACGACAGACATATTGCCTGCTTGAGCTCCTGCATCGATCTTGCTTTTGAGATTCCAGGGGAATGAGTCCCCCAAGTAAGAAGAAAGAGGAGGAGCAAGAGACATTTGAAGAAGAAATATGGACATGGGGAAAGAAAAAGAGATTTAATACGGTGCAATATTTATACAAAGGTGAAATCAAAACTAATCAATACAAAAAGTGCAGCACCAAAGATATTTGAAGAGAAATGCGCATCTTGAGATGTAAAATCTTACAAGAAATAAGAAAACAAATAGGAAAAGTAGAAAAGAGAATTAGTAAAGGAGAAGTTAAAGAAATAGAAACTGAGGTTATGAATTACTTGCAAAGTGAAGGATTTAGTGTAGAAAATCTAACTGCGATAAAATGACAGCAGGAAAGAGCAATGGATCCCCAAATTAAGGAGAAATCAATGGAGCGGGAAATATCTGATCAGTTGCCATATGGAAGATACTTTGGAACCTTCCATAGGAAACCAGTACAAAAGTTCAGCTAGAGTTGCACAACAAGGAAAGGAACAGGAAACTGTGGTAACTCTGACGCAGTCAATGTTGTGAAGTGGTAGACCAATGAGTTCCCATATGAAACAGCAACAGACAACACAGGATGAAATTGATGAGCATGTGGCACAGGATGATGCTCTCAAACTTTCTACAGAATGCCCGCAGGAAATGGAGGACAAAGAATGTGCCCTCAGTTTAGAAAAAAATGATCTAAGAGAAGAGTTGCTTGATTTACTAGACATGGACAGACTTATTAAGATCAATGAAAGAAATAAACTACATAAAGTTAATAAAACCCAAAAAGTTAAAAGTGATAAATTGAATGAGCACAGTAAATGGGACTTTTCAGAGACACGTGATATAACAGAAGTAAATAGGATATATTACTATGCAGCTAAATTAATAACAGATAAAGTCTTACCACAAAAACACAGGGCAGTAAGGGAAGGAATGGAGGATATCAAATATCATCATGGAAGTATCAAATAGAGAAAACTGTAATGCAATTAAGACAAGAAATGTCACTGTTAGAAGAGTATAGAAGAAGGAACAATTCAACAAAAATATTCAAAAATATAGATGTGATAAAACTAATGAGCAATATCAGAAAAGATCAGGATCTATCATGCATTATTTCAAATAATAAACTAAAAATATCAGCACAGGCAGAAAAAGATGTGCAGATAAATATAAAGGAAAAGTACAAAATAAGCAATTTATTGATGACCCAAAAGCTCTATAGAAAATTGGGAAATAAGGCAAAAGGAACTGAGACACCACCAAAAAATAAGAAGCAGATACATTTTGGAGAAATATCTATGAACAGCTTGTGGCACAAAATAAAGATGCTAAATGGACTGAAGAAGTAAAAGAAGGAATAAGAAGTTCAAATGTTTAGCATATGAAATGGGATGAAATAATGGCCACAGAGATTGAAACAAAGTCAAGAAAATCTCCTAATTGTAAAACCTGAGGCCTAGATGCAGTACCTAACTTCTGGCTAAAAAAGTATTTGATAGTATCCCATATTCATGGATAAAAGAGTCCTTAAAAATGTATAGGATATACCCAATACTGATCAATTACATTACATCAACTGTGAAACAGTGACAAACCACTCTGTAGTTAGACCACAATAAAGGACAAATTATTATTCCAGGGATAAAAATTCAAAGGGGGATATTACAGGGTGACTCTTTCTCACCGCTGCTCTTTTATCTTGCCCTTAACCCATTAAGCTGTTTACTTAACAGTTAAGGTTATGGCTGCAATTTGGCTCCCAGAAAACAAAGTGTAAAGACCTCTCATTTTCTTTTTGTGGATGATTTAAAACTGTATAGTTTATCAGATGAGGAACTGAAAGCACAACTGCAAGTGGTCAAAACATTTTCAGATTCTATAAGAATGTCATTTAGGCTTGATAAATGTGCAAAGGCAAACTTTAAAGCAGGAAAGCTGCAGCACCAAGAAAACATCACTCTGTGGCAGGAATGTGATATAAAAGAACTTGTGCAAGAGGGAGTGTATAAATATTTGGGAATTGATGGATGATCAACAATAAAACATGAATAAATATGAATAAAGCTTAGTAAGGAATATTTTAGAAGACTAAAATTAATACTGAAAACAGTGCTGACATCTAGAAACAAAGCCCAGGTGATACACCAATTTGCTCTTACTGTCCTAACTTACAGTTTTGGAATAAATGACTGGCCCCAAAAGGTGTTGGATCAGTTGGACAGTACAAGAAGAAGAATGCTTCATGCTCTTCAAATGATTTATAAAAATCATTGTATACCAAGACTATGCCCAGCATAGTATATAATAAGTTACTCCTGCATGGAAATGACCGTTTAAGTGCAGCACGGCAGTGCGCCATGCAGATTTATGAAGGGGTGCAGCCTGCGCCCCTAAACTAACACTACATGGATGAGTCCAGGGGATGTGTCTGAGAGCTGAACTCTCACAATATACACGCCCCCGCACTCAAGAATTGCCGTTTGGCAATTAAAATGAGCGAGAACACTCATAGCACCCCAAACATGTCAGGATAGCTGTAAAATGTACAGATGCACACACAAATCCACAGCAATATGTTAAATCTTTCCCACCATTTGTTCCCCCATCATTTCAGGGTTTGTCCAGAGTTTGCACTCCAAGAGGTTGAGAGGTATGCCCATTGTGAAGCAGAAAGCTAACAAAATAACAGGTGTAGCAATAGCAGGGATATTTGTGAAAGGTATAGATAAAAGAACACTACAAGATTTTTTTTTATAAAAGCAATAAAGTTTAACCGTAACTGCACAGATGTACCCGTTGCTAAGCTACACATAGCCCAGCTTAAACAGCACAAGAAGTTAAATAGTAAGATTCATTCAATAGAAGCAGTACTGCAATAGTGTAGTGGTTAGAGCATATGCTTTGTGAGCAATCATTCCCACTTTGATCCTCACTGTAGCAAATTCTCATTTTAGATGTGAAAGCAATTCATAAACAATTATTTTGTGTATAACCTACTAAATAACATATATTTGTGAAATGGAGTACTGCATTAAGTCCAGATGTGAGGTGTCATTGTAATAAAGTGGTGAAATCCTCAGATATATACAAGTGCCCCATACAGTATACTTACACATGAATAAGGGATACTAAACAAATTTATAATATGTAAAAAAATGATTATAATATGTAATGAATGAAAAATCAATGCCATACAGCAAATAGTGTGTACAATTAAAAATAAGCAACGCTAAGCAATGCACACCTCTTTCCTATCACCCCTTTTTCTTTTCTTTTAATGAAATTAGCACAGGATTAAGCAGGAGTAAGTACTTTTAAGCAATAGTAAGTAGGTTTAAGCATGTTTGCAATATGCTAAGCAATGCCTACACATATTAAGCACTTTTATGGCTGCCTGTAAGCATATTTAACCAGAAGTTAGCATTGCTTACCATTGCGCAAACCCACTTACAACTGCTTAAAAATGCCTTAGTCACTCTGTATCCAACAGCCCTTGTTCTGCCCAGCATCAAAATAATCAGCTTTTGCACGTCTCGAACGCAGGACCCTGCATACCATAACTACAGTGATTTACCACTACACCATTTAAGCTGTAAAACCAATTGAGGTATTCTCAAACATATCATGCAGCACAGTCATTCAACATTAGGGAAAATGTGTTTATATATGTAGATGTTTGTATGTATGTATATGTATATATATATATATATATATATATATATATATATAATAGATAGATAGATATACAGACATATATATCTCTATATGTAGACAAACATATATATCTCTATATGTAGACAGATATATATATATATATATATATATATATATATACAGACATATATCTCTATATGTAGACAGACATATGTATATATATATATATATATATATATATATATATATATATATAAAAACTAAAATATATTTATAAAAATATAGATAGATATATGTATATAAATGTGTATTGCAATTGCACACCTCTGCTTACTAGGTGTCAGCAATGCATAGCCCAGCTAAACAGATTTGCCCATTCGTATGCCCCTTTAAGCAATGCCAACCTTAGGTAACCATGTTTGCCCATAGCATAGAATTTTCACAACCGTCCAGTCACGGCAAAGTGCAGGAAATCGGCTCTATTTAAACCCCACAGGCAGGAATACATCTCATAACTGGTTGCATTTTCCTCCTGTAAGCACAATGGTTGGTGTTGGGGAAGGATCGGGCTTCCGAGTGCAGTGCTGGGGTATACAGGAGTCTAAGGTCATGGCAGGACTCATGGTAAAAGACCATGAACAGAGACTGCTGCAGGGCCAGTACCAGGGTTCCCGATATAAAGTGGAAGCCTGGGACCATCTCGCCCATGACCTCACAAGTGCCACTGGTATCCCTCAAACTGGTGAGCAGGTCAGGCATCACTATGCTGACCTGAAACAGAGAAAGAGGGAGCTCTTGGATCAGTGGATCCAAGAAGCTAGGCAGTGGGTGATGTCCCAGCAGTGTGTAAGTACTCATTCTACTAACTGTTTAATAACTGTGACCCATCTGATCACGAAAGGGTTTGCATCAAGATCTAAGGATGTAATGGTGCCCCTCTACTCTTCCCTCATCAGACCCATTATAGAGTACAATGCACCAATTGGAATGTACCTGGCTAGACATCTCCAGCAGCTGGAGAGACCACAGAGGTACCTAACCAAGAGGATTACTGGCCTCAAACAGTTGCCCTATGCAGCACGATTGAAAAAGCTAAGACTGTTCTCTGTTGCATACCGCTTTCTCAGAGGCGATCTCTGTCTAACGTACAGAGCCATGTCCAACCCAGAATTGTTGAACATGGTCCATCTTAGCAAAATCTACTCGAGCTACATGCTCTAGGGATATAAACCTCAACACAACAATGAATAGAACATGCTGTAGGGATGGATTCCCTTCGCAGAGACTTCCCTTACTATGGAACAGGGTCCCGATCTACATAAGACAGAGCCCCTCACTATCACTCTTCAAGAGGAACCTTGATGAGTGGCTGGGTAACAGAAAGTTCACACCGGGGATCACACCAACAGCACTACTAGATAGGGGCCAAGGGTACTAGCTGCTAATACAAGGGTCTAGGGAACGACTAAAGGGGCGATGAATACCGCACAATGTGGCTGGGCTAATATATGCCTTCGGGCAGATAGCTCAGTACCAACCTATGAACCTATGAACTGGCTAGCTCATGTATATTATGGATAGGTATGGCTAAATGTTCCTCTCTGTCTCTGACAGCTGCAGCGGAGTGGGCTGTGAATCAGGAAGCCCATGTGTGTAGGCTGGAAGGGCTGCATTGTGAGGCAGGTTAGTAATAATCTTGCATGTTCTGTCATAAGAAATAAATATAAAAGTAGTAGAAAGTTAATTGCCAGTATAAAACCTATATTGTTTATGAGATGTACTGAATAAACCAGACAATATGACAGGAAGAGTCTCATATAGGTTGTATTTAAATAAAAGGGTAACAGCCTGGCAATGAAGGTCTAACTCCTGGACTGCTTGTGTTTACTCTGGTATCATATGGTAATGTAATGTTGTATTCTCTTACTAGTACTGTTGTATTAAGCACTGTTACCCACACTGTGCTACATAAATAAAATGTGTAGGAATGTCTGTATATGACTGTTGTAATCACAAGGTCATATTGTACCACTGAGGGAGACTTAGACAGAAAAAAGTAAAAAGATACCCTTCGAAATCCAAATAGCGCACTCTACTGTGACATGAAGTGTTGCATTTTTAGCCCACACAGCCATGGTTTGAATCCTAAGAGTGGTAGTAAGCTGTATGCATAATCATACCCCTCAACTGTACAGATTTTTTTCAGAATGTTCAGATAATTGCTTAAATTTTCTGCCTGTCACCCTGTCCCCCTGGCAAATCAGTGGGATAATCCCAGAAGTTTAGGCAGCAAATAATGACATACAACTGATTGTCGGACATCATAACTGTCAAAAAAATGTCTATAAGAACAAACCTGTCACTCTAGCAACTCACCAAAATGTTATGAGAGTAATATGCAAATTATGCCCCATCTCAATTCCTTTGTTGTGAAGCTATGACTAGAGTGTGTGCAGTAACAGAGTGAGACGTATGTGCATAATAATAATGTGGAATCTGGTAATATGTGTGGCAACATTCAGGTAGTGTTAACAAACATTCCCTCTCCACAGGTCTGTCAGATAAGAAAACTGTCTGGAAATAAAGATTGAAATTCTGGTTTGGTACTGTTTATTTTGGTATTGTATGGCATTTTTAGTGTTGCAGTTTCCCTGAATAATAATGTATTAGTCATCACTGTCACCCACATTGTGCTACATAATAAAAATGTCTAGGAATGCCTGTATAAGACTGTTGTAATTACAAGGTCAGATTGTAAACCCATGACAGACTTATAGACAGAAATCAGTGAAGAAATACACAACAATAACTAAATAGCACACTCAGCTGTGACATACACTGTTTGATTTTTTTTTAGCACACACAGCCATGGTTCGAATCCTGGGAGTGGTAGTAAGCTGTATGCATAATCATACCACCAACTGTACAGATTTGTTCAGAATGTCCAGATAATTGGCCCATATCCGCTGCCTGTTACCCTGCCCCCCTGGCAAATCAGTGTGATGATCTCTGAACTTTAGGCAGCTTTTAATGACATATAACTGACTGTCAGAGCTGTAAATATTCAGAAAATGTATACGAAAACAAACCTGTCATTGTAGCAACTCACCAAAAGTTTATTAGAGCAATTGTCAAAATATGTCCCATTTCCGCCTTCATGTTGTTAAGCCTTGACCAGAGTGGGTGCAATAAGAGACTGAGAGGTATGTGCATAACATCAACCTGGAATCTGGGAATATGTGTAGAAACAGTCAGGTTTTATTAACAAACAATACCTCCACAGGTGTACCAAGTAAGAGGTGCAGACTGCAGGTAAAACACAATTCACATATATACTTGTCTACAAACATACCACTGTCCAAACTAAGGCCATAGGATAGTATAATAATACCTGTGAGGCACAGATTAGAGCACTGACTAAGAATGTTGTGAGAAAAACAGGGATATATAAGTTGTTAATTGACATCTCTCTCCCCCCACCATATCTGCAACAATAATCTAAATACACAACTCAGTGGGTATGTGTACAATTAATAAAAAGTGTAAAACGCTGTGTGCAGGTGCTACCCAGGCAGTCACAAGTAGTACTAAATCTCCGGATCAAGTAGCACAAAGTTCAGGAATCAAAACCTTGTCTCTTCAGACCAAGAATTAACCTGCTTCACATAAATCAAAATCCAAGCAATAAGTCCTTCCAAGTAAATATGAAAAGAAACTGTTGACTGCAGTTTATTGTAAAAAATAAAAACAGGTGAGCGCTTTCGCTTTCCAGCTTTTTCAAACCATAATGCACTCCTAAAAAAGTCATGCTTTATATACTATCATATAATTAATTAATCAATTAGCATAGGCTCAATAAATATCTTAAAAAGACATCCTCACAATAAATATACAAACTACATCCTATAAAAATTATTATACCAAACATCAAGAAAACTGATATAGTATGATAAACTATGTAAATATGCTTTAAAACATGAATGAAAAATAAAAAATAAAAAATGAATTGGTCCCTAATGTAGCAAAGATAAAGTTTCATTCAATAAAAGTTACAAATTGTAAATGAGGTTCTATATATAAACAACATATTCTATAAATTCATCCAAAAAACATAATGTCATAACTAAGTGAACAAATGTACATGATTAAAACATAATATGTCAATACTTATACCTTCTTTTCTTTAATTTCGGTTTTAATGGAATTTTGTCATTCAGTCCTGGAAAATTATGGGCCTGTAATTTGATAATCCAGTCTGCTTCTAATTCCTCTGTCCTATTTCTAATATCTCCTTCTCTAGGACTAAGTATATTAATATGCAAAATCATAAATCTAAATTCATGTTTAGGACCTTCTTTCAATACATGCTTGGATAGTGCGTTTACCTCTGACTTAATCTTTATCTGGTATACATGTTCCCTAATTCTGTATTTAGGTTCATAGGTTCATACTAGGCTATCTGCCCGAGGGCATTTACAAGCCTAGCCCATAGTTTTGTGGCTTACGCCACCCCTTAGGTTTGGGGAACTATGCCCATTATTTTGCTGTGCCTCTGTCGAGCAGTGACACTGAGGTAATCCCTGGGGTATACTTGCGATCTCCCATCCATTGGTCAAGATTTCTCTTAAACAAAGCCAGCGAGGTGCTTTGCCTCACATATACCGGGATTTTGTTCCACAGCATAGGGAGTCTTTGGGTAATGAATCTATCCCTCCAGCACGTTCTATTAATGGCCGTGTCAAGGTTTAGGTCTCCGCTCTTGTGGCTCTGATGGATCTAGATTTTTGAGGTGAAGCATGTACATCAAGTCAGGGTTTGATAATGCCTTGTATGTCAGGCACAGGTCACCCCTGAGCAAGCGTGCGACTGAATAGAGTTGGAGTTCTTTCAGTCTGGCAGCATAGGTCAGATTTTTGAGACCCATAATCCTCTTGGTGAGGAACTTTTGTGGCCTCTCCAGCTGCTGCAAGTGTCGGGTCAGATACATTCGAATGGGGCATTGTACTCAATCATTGGTCGGATGAGTGATGAATATAGGAGACTATGACCTCTCTTGATCTAGATGTGAATCCCTTCATGATAAGGTGGGCAATGTAGAAGGTCTTCCTAACTATTTTTGCAACATGGGTGTCGAATGACAGACTGCTGTCAACCTGGGTCCCCAGGTCCCTAATAACCTCTTCTGTGCTCAGTGGATTTCCACCTATATGGTAGCTAGGGGTAACCTTGTTTTTCCCGAAGGGTATGACTATGCATTTTTTGGCATTTAACTTTAGGCCGTGGCTCTGGCACCAGTTATCCGTATCTGTGAGACCCTTCTGAAGGATATCTGTGTCAGATGTGTTTTCGACTACGGCACCCAGTTTGCAGTCATCTGCAAACTTTGTCAGCCATAACCCTCCCGTGTTTGCTTGTACTTCGGAAAGTAGATGCCAAACAAGAGTGGGCCCAGGACTGAGCCCTGTGGGACACCACTTGAGACAGGCTTAGAGTCAGACATGGCACCGCAACTCTGACCCTGTGGGTTCTGTCACTCAGCCAGTTTGCAACCCATCTTGTGATGTATGGGTTAACATTTAGGCTGATGAGTTTTTCAATGATACCCGAGTGGGGTATTGTGTCGAAGGCCTTCGCCAGATCGAGGTAGGCTGTATGGACTGCCTTTCCCTCATCAATGGCCTTGGTGACTGTTTCAAAAAGTCAACCAAGTTTAAAAGGCATGACCTGCCCTTGACAAAGCCAAACTGGGTTGGATCCAGAGTCTGCAAATTCCCTATGTCTTTATTTATGAGATCCATTATGATCCTCTCCATGGCTTTGCAGATAAGGCTTGTCAAGCTAATGGGTCGGTAATTTCCAGGGTCGGTGGAGGCACCGCCTTTGTGAAGTGGGACTACAGTCGCTGTGCGCCACTCCTGGTGCGTATCCTGAGGTGAGGCTACGATTAAACAGCTGTCCTAACTGAGGATTTAATTCCTCGTTGAGTGCATGTAGCACACAGCCGGGGACACCATCAGGTCCCATGGATGCTGTGTTTTTGCCTTTGAGAGCCGTTCTCACTTGGGCATTAGAGATGTTTGGGGTCTGCAATCTGTTGGTATAGATATCTCTCCTTTTGGGGAGGGGAGAAGTTTGCACTGAACCTGTCAGCCAGTATGTTGGCAATGTCTGTAGGATCAGTAATCTTCTCATCATTTTGAACTAATTCTGAGCATATCTGGGAGTTTCCTCCCAGGTTTCTAACATAGCTAAAGAAGGCCTTATGATTGTCTTTAGAGTCTTTAGCTATTCTTCTCTCAAAATTTGCTTTGGATGATTTTATGAGGGCTCTCAGCTTTTTACTTATAGTGATCAAAGGCGTCTTACCTTTCAAGGATTTTGCTCTATCATGTAGTAGCTTCCTCCTTTTGTTGTAGAGTTTGTTTATGGCTGGGGTCCACCAGACTGGACGCTTGCCTTTGGTACAAAGAGTCTTTGTTTTGCTTGGGATTGCCTTATCCATGCAGTCCTGCAGGTGCTGGTAGAAGGCATTTGTAAGTGATTCAGCGGCTAGAGTACTATTTTCCACCCGGCTCAGGGGCCTTAAAGGAGACCACACTAGTCTTTAGAAGTGCAAAGTCTGCTTTCGAAGTTCTTTACTGTGGTCTTTTTGTTTCAGGAGGGTGGGATGAGGACCTCCAGCGAGATTTGTTTGTGATCTGATCTCACCAGTGAGGGTATACTTCTGGTGTTGAACATTTTGCTCCCATGTTCGTGATGATGAGATCAAGTATGTTTTCTCCTCTTGTGGGGATAGTGACTAGTTGTTCCATGGCATTTGAGTTTATGAATTCCAGGAACTTTTGGGCCAGGGTGTTTGGGCTTGAGTAGCATTCCCAGTCTATATTTGGGTAATTGAAGTCACCTAGTATGATGGTATTAGGGGATACATTTATTCCCTCCAGTGTTTTCAGGAAGGCCAAGTGAGATTCCTGAGTTTGTGAGGGTGGCCTGTAACATGCTACAATTTGTAGAGCAGTCTTGCCTATGGTTAACTGCACCTGGATGGTCTCCAATGCATCGTGCGTTGCCACCAATCTTGAGGTGTAAGTATCCTTGATGAATATGGATACCCCCCCTCCTTTCTTGGTATTGTCCGGATTTTGGGGCCGGAATGCATGATATGAGGTAAAACCTGATAGTGCTGGGGTGCTCTCAGGAGCCTTGAACCAGGTTTCTGTCACAGCACAGACATCGATGTTCTCCATACTGAGAAGGGCCTCGAGTGAGTGCATTTTGAGATTGAGACTTGAGTTTTCTGTCTGTTTTACCCACATAGAATGCATAGCATTCTATGGAGGTAGCGAGGTAAACCAGGTGTTCTGTGTTACATGTTCCATTCACTCTAAAAGTATACATTTTTGATGTTGTAGGATGTATAAACATGTTGGTAGTATTCACATACCTACAAAAATTTCAACTGCCACATTTTAGTGTCCCATTAAAACTTCCTTGTGTAGGTGCTTTTGTACTTGAAGAACATAACAGTCTATGCAAGTTCTTCTTATTTTTAAAAATATATCTTGGTTGTTCACCTACTAAGCCCTTAATGGTTGGATTTATAGTCAAAATACCCCGGGTGCTTACTCAGCACATCTCTTATTGAATTAACATCTTCTGTATAAAAGAGGGATATTTTCTGATGTTTTTCTTGACCTCTATTATCTAATTTCTGATGTCTACTATAATATTCACTACCTCTTTCTGAAAAATATGGGCAGGCCTGATTCTCCCTGTCTCCATTAACTTTATCAAAACATTCATCAATCTCTCTACCCTTATAACCACGTGTTGTTAGCCTATCATTTAATTTACTCAACTCCATTTCATATTGATTTTGTGTAGGGTTAAGCCTTGAGACTCTAACCGCCTGTCCTCTAACAATATTAGTAAAAACATATTTAGGATGCATGCTTTTCCTATTTAATAAGGTGTTCTTATAGGATGCCTTCCTAAATACTACAGTGTTAAATTGGCCATCATTAAAACGCTGTAGTGACACATCTAAGAATGCAATATTATCATAGGAAAATGACATGGTAAATTCTAGGAAAGGTACCAGTGAACTCATTCAAATCATTTATAGAGCCATCCCAAAGAAAAAACATATCATCCACGAACCTTCTGTAAAAACAAACATGTTGGATGAACTTGTTTGACAAAAAAAGATTCTCCTCTTCCCATGTTGCCATAACTAGGTTGGCGTAGCTATTGGCACAAGTGCCCATAGCTACGCCATCCTTTTGCAGAAACAGGCTCTTCTCAAAGAAGAAAACATTGTTTTCCAACACTAAACTAAGCATGTCACAAATAATTTGCTTTTGTTCAAAGATAGATCAGAATGCCTATCTAAACATAATTTAATATATGCAATTCCTAAATCATTCGGAATTTTGGTAAATAAAGATAACACGTCCATGGTTACCATAATAATTTGACTAACACTTTCTAACTTAGTAGCAACTTCATAGAAGTCTAAAAGGAAGTGTTTAGAATCTCTCAGGATATACTTATTAGAACTCACAACTGATCTCAATGTCTTCTCTATATATATTGAGAGAAACTCCGTCACCCAACCTTAACCTGAAACTATTGGTCTCATTGGTGGTGTTACAGGGTTCTTATGTATCTTCGGTAACCCCTGAATAATGGGAATTGTAGGGGATTCTACGAACAAAAAATCATATTCAGTAGAATCTATACATCCCCTGTTATGTAGTTCATCCAAGTTCTTATGTACTCTATAAATACAGTCTTTAACTCTAGAATTGCATACAAGTTGATAGTGATTCGTGTCTTTCAGCATTTCAAACATGCTTCCATTATACTGCTCTCTATCCATTACAATAATGGGTCCCCCCTTATCTGCGGGTCTAATGGAAATGTTCATATCCTCTCTCAAACCCTGTAATGCAAAAAAATGCTTAGGGGTCAAATTCCTTTTATATATACTAATCTGTTTATTTTCTTCAAGATTTAATAAATCTTTCTCAACCATCTTACTGAAGGTATCCAAAATTGGATGTAGTACAGGTGTAAATGTACTTGGCTTCCTAAGATGTGTATTATAACCTGTTTTCTCAATATTATTGGCAAACATCATCTGTAATTGTATATTTCTAGTAAACATTTTGACATCTAAAATTGTCTCTGTAACATTGCTTCTAGTTGAGGGAATAAAGGATAGTCCTTTATTTAGAACTTCTATCTCTGTTTGGCTCAAGGGTCTGTGGGATAAATTGCATACTATGTCATTTTCTCCCACATCTTTTTTATAGTAGGTTCTCTTATATCCGTGCCAGTAGCCTTCCTCTTCTGCCTTCCCCTGCTCATCGATCTGTTTCTGCCTCTGACTGAGGCTTCTGCTATAGGGAAAGGACAGTGTTTATCAGTTCCTATACTGTCTCTCAATAAAGCAGTTGTTTTACTACGTACAACTAATTGATCATTAGAATTCCTATAGTCTGCACTACTTGCAGCTTTCTCTCCTATAGCACTAGAAACTGTAGCTTTAGGAGTGTTACAATTATTACTAAAATTATGGTTGTCTTTATCTAACACATCCTGACTAAAAGTTTCAACACTAGGTGTAGTCACATTACTCTCAACAAGAACATTAGTTGCTGTGTTAGAAACAGGCAAATTCAGCACATTTCCATGTATATAACCATTACTATTAACATTAACAGGTGGTTTAACAGGTAATTTAACATTCAAATTAGGGGCACTATCCGTGCTCAACTGTCCAGCTCTATTAGTCCTCGGCCAGGTGAAGACCTGCCCGTGCACAAAGTCATGCAAATCTCTAATTAATTTTTGTCTTTTCTGTTCTTTGAGTCTTTTTTCATATAAGAAAACAGAGTCCAGTAAACGATCTAAAAGAGGATCAATAACAGCATGGGGATAATTGTTATACAGGTCATACTGTCTTTTTTCAATTTCTTCTTGTAATCTTTTCTCTTCTGGCATAAAAAAATCATTCAATAACTTCATGTAGTTTATACTTAAATCTAAATTCAATTGCTGCCAGCGAAAAAGTAACTCAGGGTATGTATGTGGTGGGCATTTTAAGAACCCTCAGTCCCCTAGGTATCACTCTCTTCTCAATGCAGACTTCGAAGTGAAATCGTTGCATCTGCAACCTTTTCAGCTTCATTAAATCCGATTCCATAGACGCTAGTGTGGAGTTAACCGTCTTGTTATCAGCGTTGTTCAGTAGGATGCCATTCCTGGCAGTTACCAGTTCCAATTCTAAAAATGGATTGACGTCAGAGACTACGCATTGTTGTAGTCTGGGATATACCAATCTGTTCTCCAACGCGGTAGTGGGGTTGTACGGTAATTCTATGGACTCATTCTGTTCTTCTGCCATGGTTAACTTGTGTTGTGCACAACAATAAAAGTATACGTATAAAATAAAATAGAGCACCACAACGAAACAAAAGCACCTGCACAACTCAGACAAGTTCATATAATAAAAAGTGTAAAACGCTGTGTGCAGGTGCTACCCAGGCAGTCCCAAGTAGTACTAAATCTCCGGATCAAGTAGCACAAAGTTCAGGAAGCAAAACCTTGTCTCTTCAGACCAAGAATTAACCTGCTTCACATAAATCAAAATCCAAGCAATAAGTCCTTCCAAGTAAATGCGAAAAGAAACTGTTGACTGCAGTTTATTGTAAAAAATAAAAACAGGTGAGCGCTTTCGCTTTCCAGCTTTTTCAAACCATAATGCACTCCTAAAAAAAGTCATGCTTTATATACTATCATATAATTAATTAATCAATTAACATAGGCTATGAGTAACAGTGCTTAATACAACAGTACTAGTAAGAGAATACAACATTACATTACCATATGATACCAGAGTAAACACAAGCAGTCCAGGAGTTAGACCTTTATTGCCAGGCTGTTACCCTTTTATTTAAATACAACCTATATGAGACTCTTCCTGTCATATTGTCTGGTTTATTCAGTACATCTCATAAACAATATAGGTTTTATACTGGCAATTAACTTTCTACTACTTTTATATTTATTTCTTATGATAGAACATGCAAGATTATTACTAACCTGCCTCACAATGCAGCCCTTCCAGCCTACACACATGGGCTTCCTGATTCACAGCCCACTCCGCTGCAGCTGTCAGAGACATAGAGGAACATTTAGCCATACCTATCCATAATATACATGAGCTAGCCAGTTCATAGGTTCATAGGTTGGTACTGAGCTATCTGCCCGAAGGCATATATTAGCCCAGCCACATTGTGCGGTATTCATCGCCCCTTTAGTCATTCCCTAGACCCTTGTATTAGCAGCTAGTACCCTTGGCCCCTATCTAGTAGTGCTGTTGGTATGATCCCCGGTGTGAACTTTCTGTTACCCATCCACTCATCAAGGTTCCTCTTGAAGAGTGATAGTGAGGGGCTCTGTCTTATGTAGATCGGGACCCTGTTCCATAGTAAGGGAAGTCTCTGCGAAGGGAATCCATCCCTCCAGCATGTTCTATTCTTTGTTGTGTTGAGGTTTATATCCCTAGAGCATGTAGTTCGAGTAGATTTGGTTTTGCTAAGATGGACCATGTTCAACAATTCTGGGTTGGACATGGCTCTGTACGTTAGACAGAGCATTACTTACCATCACGCAAACCTACACAAACCCGCTTACAACTGCTTAAAAGTGCCTTAGTCACTCTGTATCCAACAGCCCTTATTCTGCTCAGCAACAAAATAATCAGTCATTGCAATTCTCAAACCCAGGACCCTGCACACAATAGTCACAGTGAATTATCACTACACCATATGAGCTGTACATAGCATTGAGGTATTGTCAAAAATATCTTGCAGCACAGTCATTCAACATTAAGAAAAATGTTTTTATATATGTAGATGTATGTATGTGTGTATATATATATATATATATATATATATCTGTATATGTAGACAGACATATATATATATATCTTCATATATATATATATATATATATATATATATGTTTATAACTAAATATATTTATATAACATACATTGTATATATATATATATATATATATATATATATATATATATATATATATATATACATGTGTAGTGCAATCGCACATCAGAAAAACATCCTGAACCTCTCACTGCAAAAGATATTAGTACCTATAGATATGTAGGAGAAGAGTAGATGTAGAGGGTGCACAGTATATCCAGCAGCCATAAGTCCTGTACTTGCCACCTGTTAAAATGTCCAGTGTGTCACTCATTCCCACAAATGATAATATTTGTATGAAACATATACCCACACACAATGCAAAAGACATGACACCACACACAAGTATGCATACACAGAAAAATGTATTTGTGTACTATTGAATTGTTTATGCCATCTGTTACAGCACATGGGTGTTTGAAATACATAATCACTGATTAATGCAAGTCTCACACAAAGCAGTTGATGCAAGTTGTGAAGATTGGAGGAAGATGGGTGAAGGCTACCAGCCTAGTCAAATAGAATTTGATACATAATTCTATCAATTGTATAAATAAATGTAAAATAAAGGATTATGTTTTTAAATGAAAGAAAACACTGTAAAATGTGAACTTCAAGATTGTTGCAACATTGCCATCTGCTGTATGGAAAACCAAGCCAACCATTTCAAATGTGTCTTTTGAAGCTGAAAAGATCTTATGAATCTCTTTGATGTTTACAAGTCGGCTCCAGTGAGTTTGGATGAAGGTTTCAGGCCCATTGTTTTAAGGTTAAAGTTAAGGGCCAGAATTTACATGTGGAAGGTGCTTTATTGCTTGGTTTCATCTAGAGTGTATATGTGAAATGCCGTTTATTGTTGTAGTATCCTAAGCAGGTGTTAGCTTGCTAAATAATGCAGTTGGTGGCCTGGGAACTCCAAATCTAAGTGTCAAAATGATGTAATTTGGGAGAGCCTTAGAGAGTTGTTGGTTAGTGTTTAAAAACTATTGTTGAATGAGAGACTAGAAAGCATTTTGATCTTGGACATCTAACCCAGCACTGCCGGCTCTTTATGTATGTAAATAGGATTATAGCACTGTGATTTCTCTTAGGAATAGTTAAACTTAGAAGAAAGTTAGACTAAGTATTTTTCTTTGAAATCCGATCTTTCCTACGATATTGTTTTAAGTTTCTGTGTGATCTCTGAACTTGTGTAGCATTGTACTGCAGTAGTTTTGTCTTGTGTTTAAATTTATTATTTATTATTAAATATTTAAAAACCTTTACCTGTGGCTGGTTTATGTAGAGATAATTTAACCTCTAAAGTACATTACATATTTACAGATTTTACTGTCTGTCGACCCAAATTAAGCCTTGACTGTTTAGTCATACTACCATTGAATTATAATATTGCACAGTAATAATTGGATGCCCTTCTAAGGGCCTTTTAGTAGCTGATAATATTAGCTGGTGGTGGCAGAAATTACTACTGTATAGTCTGAGTAAAGGGGCACAGCTGGAGTATCTTTGTCAGCCTTTCCCAGGAGTGTCTGTGAAGTTGTATAAATACTTATCTCAAAGTGTGGGTGTGTGTCAGCTACCTGGGCAGGGACATGAAGCACTGGTTGGACAGAGAGGGTACTGGTGGTTAACTTGCCAGCTTGGCTGAGATCTGGGCCCTATAGCTGTGCCAGTGGGGAGTCTTATTGGGGACCTGGTGAGCAAAGGAGCAACCAGCCCTAGACTGACTGTGATCTCTGTGTGTACTTAAGGGAAATTGTACTATACTGTGTGTATTAGTTATCCTTTCCTCTTCTAGGAGATGACCTCCCTGGTGTTAATGGTGAGGATTGAGGTTCCTTGATTGCTGAGCCAGGGCACGGTCATCACATATTGGTGGCAGTAGTTGGGATACCCTATCACATATTGGTGACAGTGGTTGGGATATCCTATCACATATTGGTTTGCTGTGGTGGGATCCACATCACATATTGATTAGTTGGCAAACACTAATTGGCTTGTAGTGGTATGGGTAGAGCAAATTCCTGTAGCTTATGTACTGTGATCTCTAAAAGTGTTTTGTACTCTAAAACCGCCACTCAGTGTATACTCAGAGTTCAGATCACAATTGTTTTATTTCTTTTGTTAGCTTAGTGTTAGTCAGGGTGAGCAGGCAGCATGTCAGCAGAGGAGTATGGAATGATGACAAGGAGCCAGCTGGCGGAGATGTGCCAGGCTAGAGGACTGGTGCATGGAAACCTGACTAAGGCAGACCTGATTGCAGCCTTGGTTACAGCTGCATCAGAATACAGCAGCCTGGAGGACAATCAGACTGACAGTGGAGATACAATATCCTCGGAGAATGGACAGCTCAGCTTTTCTGTAGTGGACTTAAAAATCCAGCTGGAGCTAAAGAGACTTGAGTTGGAGGCCGGCGTGTGGAACTACAAGCAGTTGAGAAAATGAAGAGCCTACAAGCTGCGGGAAATGAATGGCAGAGGAGGCATGAGAGGGAAATGCTGACTCTTTGCCAGAGTCATGGAGGTAATGGGGAAGGGAGTAACTGGACCCCAGAAGCACAAAAGGTCAGTAAATGTCTTCCACAGTTTAAAGAGGGGGATAATTTTGATAGCTTCATTCATATGTTTGAGCGGGTATGTAAACAGTATGAAGTTGACCAAGGGTACTGGGTATGGTTCCTGGCCCACTTACTCCATGGACATGGTGACTGCAAAGGGAGAGGTGAGTAGTAGTACCCAGACTGACAGTGAGGCATCACTGTCAGAGGATGCCAATATTCCTGTGGAAGGGGAGCTGGGAAGGGTTACAAAGAGAGACTTGAGACAGGCTCACTCTCAGACCCTACATTGCAAGGCCTGAGGCAGGTAGCTAGGGTGGCACCTGATTCTCAAGGGAAGGGGGAATCTAATATACTGGAACAAAGGGTTACTGTGCAGAGAGTGGACCCCTGAGGGAGGGCTAGAAGGTGAGAGAGTACAGCAGCTGGTAGTGCCTAGAGCTTACCAGATGGCACTTTTCGTCATAGCCCATGATATTCCCTTTGCAGGCCATATGGGTATAAAACATACAAAGAGGTGTATTATGCAAAGCTTCTATTGGCCTGGAATTTCCAGAGATGTAACAGGGTACTGCAGGACCTGTGAGCAGTGCAAAAGGGTAGACAAGGCAGGAGATAAGGTGAGAGTTCCTTTGATGCCTTTGCCTGTGATTGAAGAGCCATTTCAGAGGGTATCTATGGGTATTGTGGGTCCTGTGAGTACCCCAAGTTCCACAGGGAAAAAGTATATCCTAGTGATTGTAAATTATGCTACACGATACCCTGAGGCAGTGGCTTTGTCCTCCATTGAGACTGAGAAGGTGGCAAATGCTTTGCTAGAGATTTTCTGCAGGGTAGGTTTCTCAAAAGAAATACTGTTGGACAGAGGTGCCAATTTTATGTCAGACCTGCTGGCTTGTCTGTGGAAGTCCTGTGGGGTGAAGCACATGAAGACCACTCCCTACCATACCCAGACTAATGGCCTTGTTGAGAGGTTAAACTCTACAATCAAGTCCATGCTATGGGCATTTGCAGATCAGTTTAAGAGGGAGTGGGACAAATATTTGCCCCATCTGTTGTTTGCTTACAGAGAGGTTCCTCAGGAATCTACAGGTTTTTCACCCTTTGAGTTGCTGTATGGGCATAAGGTGAGGGGACCTCTAGATTTAACTCAAGATGTGTGGGAAGGTGAGTGTGAGTCTCACAAGGAGTCTGTTGCAGCTTATGTCCTGAACCTCAGGACAAGGCTCAGGGAACTAATAGGCCTGGCCCAGGAGAACCTGGCAGAAGCCCAACAACAGAAAAAGATGTGGTATGACAGGAATGCTTGAGCTAGAGAGTATGCTGCAGGGCAGCAGGTGATGGTTCTTATTCCTGTCAGACACAACAAGTTGCAAGCAGCTTGCGAGGGACCCCACAAGGTGGTAAGAAAGGTAAGTGATGATAACTACATGGTGGAACTTCTAGGCAGAAGACAGGGGCACAAATTGTACCATGTTAACAATATGAAACCTTACCATGATAGGGAGGCCCTTGTGCTGAGCATTTGCAATGGATTGCAGGAGGAGTCTGAGAGAGATCTTGTGACAATCTCCAAAGTGAGGCTCAGGCTGACACCTTGGTGGAAGGGGTAGCAATGTCCCAGCAGCCATCTCCTACCCAGGTTCAAGAAATCTGAGCAGTGTTGGGGGCATGTTCACCAGGACCCCAGGGAGCACCCACCTGGTGCAGCACCAGGTGGATACAGGACCCCAAAGGCCTATCAGGCAGGCCCCATATAGGGTGCCTGAGAGAGTCAAACAGACTCTGAGGGAGGAGGTACAGGAGATGTTGGAACTAGGGGTGATTAAAGAGTCCAACAGTACATGGGCCTCACCAGTGGTGTTGGTGCCAAAGAAAGATGGCAGCAACATGTCCTGTGTGGATTACAGGAAATTAAATAGTCACACAGAGTCAGATGCTTACCTCATGCCTAGGACAGATGAGGCCCTAGAGCAGCTGGGTGGGGCTAAATATCTTACAACCATTTATCTTACCAAGAGTTACTGGCATGTGCCCTTGACTCTTAGTGCTAGAGAGAAGTCAGCCTTTGTGACTCCTTTTGGCTTGTATGAGATCACAAAGATGCCCTTTGGGATGAAGAATGCTGCAGTGACTTTCCAGAGGCTGGAGGATAATATCCTAGCAGGAGCAGGAGGGTTCGCCCTTGCTTACCTACAGGATATTGCCATCTACAGCCATTCCTGGCAAGAGCACCTTCAGCATGTCAGGGAGGTGCTGGGCAGACTACAGAGGGCAGTGTTGACCATTAAGTCAAGCAAATGTCAGGTGGGTATGGCAGAGGTCTCCTACCTAGGACAAAGATTGGGGATTGATAAGATAAGGCCAGAACCTGCCAAAGTGGAAGCTATTCAGGCATAGCCTGCACCTGTTACCAAAAAGCAGGTTTGGGAATTCTTAGGAACATCAGGGTACTACAGAGAGTTTGTTCCCAATTATAGTACCATAGCTGCTCCCCTCACAGACCTGACAAGGAATAACAGGCCAGATAAGGTTGTGTGGACCCCAGCATGTGAGCAGGCATTTCTGAAGCTTAAGGAAGCTTTGGGAGGACCACCTGTGTTAGCCAGTCCAGACTATAGCAAAGAATTTGTTGTGCAGGTGAATGCTTCAAACTATGGGGTGGGGGCTGTACTTAGCCAGATTTCATCAGAGCGAGAAGAGCACCCAGTGGTTTATTTCAGTCGTAGGCTCCAACCCAGGGAGGAATGCTATGCAGCAGTAGAAAAAGAATGTCTAGCCATAGTGTGGGCACTACAAAAACTTCAGCCTTATTTGTATGAAAGAAAATTCACTGTGGTGACAGATCACAACCACCTAACATGATTAAACAGAGCCAGTCAGCAAAATGCCAAGTTGCTAAGATGGAGCCTGGGGTTGAAAGCATATGATATGCCAGTGCAGCACCACAGTGGGAGTAGCAATGCCAATGCAGATGGGCTCTCAAGGCAGGGAATGGGGTGAGGTACACCCAGATAGACCTGACACTCTCAAGTGATGTTTCTCAAGGGGCACTTGAAAAACTTGCTTGAGTTCCCCAGGGGGGAAGAGATGTGAAGATTGGAGGAAGATGGGTGAAGGCTGCCAGCCTATTCGAATAGAATTTGATACATAATTCTATTAACTGCATAAATAAATGTAAAATACAGGCTTGTGTTTTTAAATGAAAGAAAACACTGTAAAATGTGAACTTCAAGATTGTCATCTGCTGTAAGGAAAACCAAGCCAAGCATTTCAAATGTGTCTTTTGATGCTGAAAAGATATTATGAATCTCTTTGATGTTTATAAGTTGGCTCCAGTGAGTCTGGATGAAGGTTTCAGGCCCATTGTTTTAAGGTTAAAGTTAAGGGACAGAATTTACATATAGAAGGTGTTTTATTGCTCTGGTTTCAGCTAGAGTGTATATGTGAAATGCCTTTTATTGTTATGGTCTCCTGAGCAGGTGTTAATTTGCTAAATAATGCAGTTTGTGGCCTGGGAACTCCAAACCTAAGTGTCAAAATGATGTAATTTGGGATGGCCTTAGAGAGCTGTTGGTTAGTGTTTAAAAATTATTGTTGAATGTGAGACTAGAAAGCATTTTGATCTTGGACATCTAACCCAGCACCGCTTGCTCTTTATGTATGTAAGTAGGATTATAGCACTGTGATTTCTCTTAGGAATAGTTAAACTTAGAAGAAAGTTAGACTAAGTATTTTTCTTTGAAATCAGATATTTCCTGCAATATTGTTTTAAGTTTCTGTGTGATCTCTGAACCCTTGTAGCATTGTACTGTAGTAGTTTTGTCTTGTGTTTTAATTATTTATTATTAAATATTTTAAAACCTAGGGTCTTTTAGTAGCTGATAATATTAGCTGGTGGTGGCAGAAATTACTACCGTATAGTCAGGGTAAAGGGGCACAGCTGGAGAATCTGTGTCAGCCTTTCCCAGGAGTGTCTGTGAAGTTGTATAAATACTTATCTCAAAGTGTGGGTGTGTGTCAACTACCTGGGCAGGGACATGAAGCACTGGTTGGACAGAGAGGGTACTGGAGGTTAGCTTGTCAGCTAGACTGAGATCTGGACCCTATAGCTCTGCCAGTGAGGAGTCTTATTGGGGACCTGGTGAGCAAGGGAACAACCAGCCCCAGACTGACTGTGATCTCTGTGAGAATTATAGAAATGTACAGCCATATACCTCAATCTTTCTTAACGCAGATATCCTTCACATGTTGTAAAAGCCCAGGTTAAAAGCATTGAATACCCCTCCCCCATAAAAAGTTGTACAAGGAAAATAACACTATGTACCACACACTTGCTTCTGGAATGTACAAGGTCACACAAGTTTTGTCCAGCTGTTGCCCTCATATACATGGACCCTACCCCACAATTTGTGTGGGAGTCCACAACATGACTGGAATGATAGCAGTAAATAATGATAGGCCATTACCTAACAACCTCTTACTGTATTACATCAGGACAAAGCCTGGCATATATGTGGAAGACAGAGGCTGGAACACAGGGCCATATTTCCAATATTGCTGTTACACACTGTGGAAGTTGCTGGTGTTACAGGATTGGTTACAACATACCTGTACTCAGGAATATGACGTCAGAAACACAACAGAATGTTGCCATGTACTGATAGCAATCAATGGAGTTATGCCACTGATCTGTCAGACACATGACCTGTGTGGTGATCAAACAAAACATAATTGCCAACCCTCTGGCCATCATTTGGACAGGCCTACAGTTGGGAGCTATGCAAACAGACTGCATTCCATGCAAAACTAGCATATATACACAAACCCTGTAAAACCAGCTGTATGCAATGCAGACAACAGCAATACTTACACTCTGTCTGCAGTTCATCAACCTTATACAAACTTGTATGTTTCCTGTGTCCGCAAGTCCTGTTGTGGAAGGTATTGCCACCTGCTGTCTGTAACATTACTGCCTACACACAGGAAGGATGTCTTCCATACAGGAAAGGTAAAGGGACAACCCCCATAATATTGCAGTCATTTATAGTAGTGGGTTGCTATAAGATTGGCTATTGGAAGTACTACACAGCTGGCTGCATGCAATTAGCAAGTGGGTAACACCAACTGGTGCAGAGGTCATCACCTGCTCCTGAGCAACATCTGCAAAAGGCATGATGCAACCTATTCAAAGTAGCTTGATCCCTGTAGTGGAGAGAGAGAGAGAGAGAGAGACAGAGTGAGATAGAGAAAGAGAGGGAGATTGAGATCCCCCCAAAAAATACAGCCAAAACAGAACTAAAAGTTAAAAACAAAAGTTATACAAACAGGGAAAACAGCAATCAAGCCAGGCATCCTTGAGTTGCAACACAAAAAAGAGAATACTACTACAACAGGTATGTGAACCATGGCACCATTGTATGTGAATGTAGTATTTGGTCTGTAATAACGGGACAAATGATTTTGAAGGCTTTATATGTGCCATCAAGACTTGCTGTAATGATGTTCTACTGAACAACTGCTATGGACATAGCATCTGGCCCTGTGGGCAGTGGGTCATAGCTGTCAACTATGTGGATCTGCACAGAATGACAATATATAACTCATCATAATGTCTGCATTGTTCCTCCAAACATGTATATGAGTCCAGCAAATAGCTGAAAGTGGGAGAAATGAAGTAATTATACACACATGCATGTCAGACCCCACCACCTGCAGAACAGTCATGCCAGTGAGAAATGTATCATGCACAAACAACATAGGTGTGTCATAGGCCTATCTACAATCTGTCCCTATATATTCCCCCTAATTTGAGGCTGTGTCCACATGTGATGCTCTGTGCTGTAGCAAGGAAGAACAGTGCAGCAGTTCAAGAAGGAGTGTCAGAGAGTGGACTTTTTGTCTGAGGTCACTCTATGTATACACACACACACACACACATATATATATATATATATATATATATATATACAGAGAGAGAGAGAGAGATTCGTATCACTGCACTGAATGATCATTTCAGTGACACCCATTTCATTGAAGGTTCATTTCATCCAAAGCCCATTTTACTTACAGCAATGGTCTTAGGCACCTCAAATATATATGTCCTGTGCCCCACTGTAGTGTGATATTGGTGTTAGTAGATATAGTTGGGGGGTTGTAGGGGCACATCCCCCACAATGGGGGGTGTGGGTGGTGTAGACCCCAACATAAGTTGGTTTTCTGTTGTCTGGTGTTGTTTTACATTATACAGTAAAACCCAACTTGGTGTGGAGCTACACCCCCCACACCACCGCTAACTATATATACTAACACCAGGATTGCAATACAGTGGGGAAAAGGACATATACCTCTGACTTGCTTTACAGTACTACTTGTCGGTGAAATGATTATTAGGTGCAATGACTGTTAGGTGACATTAACCTTAGGTGAGTTTGTCTCAGTAAAATGGGTGTCAGTGAAATGGTCTTTCAGTGAAGTGATATGAATCTGTATATATACATATTAAAAAAATATCCCTACTGTTGAATAATTGTGCTGTATGATATGTTTGGTACCACCTCACACATACCTTCAACCCAGATGGCTTAATGGTAAATATATGTGGCTATGGTGTGCAGGGTCCTGGGTTACACACCTGCAAGGACTGAGAATGCATGTCCTGGCCAGAACAAGTTAAGGCAACCATAAGCACATATTAGTGGGTGCAAAATGAACAGTCATGTATGGTGTGACATTTGTGTTGGTAACACATTGCACTGTGTGTGTTAAGGTGAGAGTGGAATGTTAGGGAAGGATAGTAAGCATATATGGGGAGATAGGGTGGTTTGGAAGACAGACATGATGAACAAAAAAGCATACAGGGTTGGTGTATGACACATGTGGTGGGTAACCACCTTGGACAGGGAGAGGTGTTTGGAAATAGGAAGCCCTATACAGACCAAATGGAAATAGTGGGGCTGAGCTCCACACACATAGGCAGTCACCACTGCACCTTCATGGCCCTGAAGTTAGCTGTGCTGGGGGCTGAGCAGTAGGGGCAGGCTGAGTCTCTGCATGTGACACAAGGACACAATTCTCTGCAGATCTTCCTATGCACCACACCCTGGACCTGATGTCAGGTTATAAGATCCTGTCTGTGTGCACTCCCAGGGGGGGCACAGGCCCCATCCCCTGAGTTGGGTCCAATTGAAGGTAGTGCAGGACCAGCAGATGAAGAGGTCCCATGTCGGGTCCCAAATGTGATGTAGCCTACAGCCAACAGGCCACCAATAATATTGCTTAAACACAGAACATGAATAACAACAAAGTTCAGTATGTGCTGCACAATAGGATATATGTCCCAACAGAAGGTTTGGTGTAAACATACCAAGTGATGTGTGTGTTCAGATTAGATATGCATATATGACGGGGGTGAGAGAGATGTTAAGTATCAAGTATAATAACCTTGCAGTATGATGTCCTCAAACCTTGTCAACTGCTTATGTCTTTCAGATACCATGTCCCAGAAAAGGTTGCCTGCATATACTGCAGACATAACAGAGATCATTGTGCAGTACCTCGTGCAGCATCACTGAACCCTGTTTTCACGGACATCACATGATATGCAGGAGAGGACTGCCCTGTGGAATGAGCTTGTCCTCAGGGTAAACGATGTCGGCCTGCATAACCAAAGTTATGAGCAGGTACAACATCACTGTACCAACCTCATCTGCCATGCCTGTCAATGTGCTGCAGCTGTCAGAAGGGACCAGCAAGCCACAGGTGGGGGTCATGCCATCCAGCCCCCACTGACTCATGTGGAGGAGCTCCTCGCCAGCCTTGGGGCACCCACAAGCCAGCAAATTCCAGCAGCCAAAGAAAGTATTGTGGAGGTGAGTTTACAGTTTAGGATAATTAAGCAGCACTGGTCTATCCTCATCTGTAAAGTATATATATATATATATATATATATATATATATATATATATATATATATATATATATGCATATGTCAGATAATATAGTCTGTTGCTGCAGTGTATTAATGAGCAGATGTGCATAATCTCTAGTATTGCAGGTTTGTATAGATGATGTTCTGAAATGCTGCTCCCTCCCTGTACCAATGGCACAGGTACATTACATTTCTCACTCAACTATGTAGGTCCCTGTGGTATCCAACTAGGGCAGCAGCTTGCGGCTGGTGAGTATGGATTTTTTTTTTTATTTCATGTTTGCCAATACACTGGCCATGTTATGGCCATGGTATGTGCCATGCACACATGTAACACACCTACCCATAATGCATGCTGTACATGTTCACTTATTGTTGCTGTTAACTGCAGTGCATCACAGTGGTCACCTTGGTGCCATATCTAAAGGTTATGTATGGGCTTGCAGTATACCACACAACCTGTCAGTGCAAGATGTGTGGACAAAGATGAACATAATGGTGGGAGGAATGGCCTACAGTACAGACATGTGTGACACAGTACCCTTCTACAGTGTGTAAAACACTGTATACACCACTATCACAATGACAACTATTCCAGATCTACACACTGGCAAATCACAGTACCACATTTCACACTGTTTACAACCTGTAATGTGATCCTAAAATGAGCAATGCATGTGTAATACAGCACCCTATGTTAGGACAACAATTATGGGGAATACATACCTTAACAAACATTGGACGCATATGTGTGCACTCGCTTCAAATAACATATTGTGGAAGCAGCTTGTGATGTACTGACAGCATTCACTCTTCTGGAATGCACACCTTCCATCACGGACAGGGCCTGGATGTCACACCAAGTAATGTTCTGCTGTCCAAGACATCTGTCCATGACATCTGCCCACTCACCTGCAACAGAGACAGCCCTGGTTTACACACCTGTTACAAACCTTGGAATACATCACATATCTGAAAGGTAGCACTCAGGAGTAGGAAAAGTAGCCTTACATCAACATTGTGTATAGCATGGCAAATAGTGCAGACAGTTGTGTATGTGTGTATGATGTATGGGACAACATTCATGTCAGAAATAAACATATGCCCATCCAAGACAGATGACAGCACATGTTGCAAACTGGTCATGGAGGCTCCCCAGACACATGCAGCAACACCAGGGACTTGCAGGAATGTCTAGCAGGTACTGTCTGCACAGTACCTGTGTCAACAATTACCTGGACTCTACAATATTGTGACCTATGGGTTAGGGTACTCAGATTGAAGAGTTGTTCCACAGGGGACATCATCCAGGGCTCTCTACAGGTAGCATATGTATAGCATCAAGTCTCCCACAGGCATGTGTTGCAATGTGTTATGGTGTTCCAAGACCAAGGCTGAAACCTACAGACATTATTAATAAAGATACATGAGCTGCACAAGCATCACCTCAGTCCACCTCATGCCCACCATCCCCATCTGTACCCTGCTGGTGCCAGTGTACACATGTAGGTTTGCTGTTAATTAGCAGAAACTATGGCAGTAGACATGTCGTTCTGCATGTGGGGCACAGCCAAGTCACACTCATGTGTGGCCCATAGTTGTCATGCATCTGCAAAATGTCTGAGGATACAGTGGTGTGTCACCCTGAAACACAACAGTGAACCAAAGCATATGTCTGAAGGTCACATAGAATGGCTGTATCTGAACACAGTCAAGGTCATGCATTGTACAAGACATAACCGTGACTCAACAGCAATAGTGTAGGGAATGTCTGACCTCCAAGGGCTGTGCACATGAGCCATGCTTGCAATATGCCAGAGTTGGGGGACATTTGTAGGGAGGGGTGACCACATAATGTCAAGTGAGGATGGGCCACGCTAGTATACACCTTCCATGAAAAGTTACTGCTGTCGTTCATGTACAGGTGCTGCAACAAAATATTGTGTTAAGGGTGTGCACACTTATGCAACCCACATATTGTATGCATCACTATCAACATCTTCACAACTAACATATTTGTTTGATACTGCATGTGATTGCACAGGTCATACATCACATATCAGGTATGTGTAATGGCAACATATGCAGTATTGTGGCCCCATGGCATATTGGGGAAGATGGCGGCATGTCAATAAGGGTGTGTACACTCCTCATAGCCACAGTAAGCTTGGGAGGTTGTCAGTATAATTGGATTTCATTGCTGAGACATGCACTGCTGCTGATGATATCTGCAAATCAAACATCAGGCACTCACTATTGCCATCTGTCCTCATATCAGCCCAGGTATGTATCTGTCAAACACATAGGGGCTGTGGCAACAGAGCAAAAATAACCATCACACATATACACAGTCAGCAATGGTGTGTACACTTGTGAGGTATGGTGCACAGTAAATGGCAGGGTGCTGAACAGGTGCACAGCAATACTGTGTACATGGGTGCAGTGTGTTCCAGGGAAAGGGCCATCACCTACTAACACAACTCACTAATCACAGAGATGTATAATGTCGGTAACAGGGATTGAGACAGCTGCACTGCATGGTGTTGATTGCTATATGTCATGCATGCTGACATGTGGGTAATCAGAGGTGTCTGTAATATCTATATGCCACCTCACCTGTAAGAGTGAGTGTGTGTGTGTGTGTGTGTGTGTGTGTGTGTGTGTGTGTGTGTGTGTGTGTGTGTGTGTGTGTGTGTGTGTGTGTGTGTGTGTGTGTGTGTGTGTGTGTGTGTGTGTGTGTGTGTGTGTGTGTGTGTGTGTGTGTGTGTGTGTATGTGTGTGTGTGTGTGGGGGTGGGGGTGGATGTAGAGGTAGGCAATGACATACAGGTCTGAAAGTAAGGTTTCTGTTTTCTCCTCACAGGTGGTGAGGTGGGTCAGAGTCCCTTCTGCAGGGAATCTGAAGTTAGTTTCCACACAGACTCTGACAATGATGATAGGTGTGGTGATGCACAGGTGGGGTCGTCAATGGCTGAAGCTGTGCCATTGGTTGACATTCCACTGTTATCCACCCCATCCCTGCACACAGTCACATTGCCTATACATACCCCATCACCAGTGGCCATAGATCAGGGGCAGTTGCCAGGTGGTGGCATGGAACAGGGCAGTGTGGGGACTATGGCAAGTGTGTCTGTACACAGCAGCCATAGTTGGATGTCTGGCAGGTCACCACACAGGCAGATGTACAGGGATGCTCATAGGAGGGCTGCTGGACATCATGTCACTGGCAGCAGTGCCACAGCTGGTGTCATCAGACGCATGTTTCGGTCCATCATGGAGGCACAGGCACATATGGAATGGTATACCAGACAGGGCCTGAGGGTATAGAGGGCTACTCATTCAGCTGTTATTGACACCATCCATGATCTCGCAGGTGCCCACTGTTATCTTGCAGAGGTCATGGATAGACGGTTTGGCTTGCTGGTGGGACTGGTCAACTGTACACTGTCCATGTTAGAGCGTATGGTGGGAATACGGCAACAGCCACATGGACATAGGTCAGCAACACCAACAGGTGGTGGTCTATGTGGACATGCAGGAAGTTGTAGCCGCTCCCATAGTGGCAGTAATAGCACCAGCACTGCAGGGGGGGTGCTGTTCACACCACATTACAGCAGGCCATGTGCATGTGGCTCTGGCCAGTCCCAACAGGGACCTGGAGCCAGTGGACAGGTGTCATCCTCAGGGGAGAGTAACATATCTGGCCTTGTACCTGGTAGTGTCTGTGGAACCCCTGGCAGGCACAGTTCTCATGTTTGTGGCCAGAGACAGTGAACTGCACACCCTGCCACATATGGTCCGCAGTTGACCAACAAACCCATGTATAGGGCAGTCAAATGGCCAAACTGTGTGCAGACACACACACACACACACACACACACACACACACACACACACACACACACACACACACACACACACACATACATATCACCAAGACAGCTAGGACACCTCCATACCTACACACAACACATCTTCACAGCCCAATTAATTGCAAAGCCCCCTAACACACAAATATGATGTCAACCAAATGGCTCAGCATAGGTCTTTGCCAAACTAACACCACACCCTGTGCATATGATGATACCTGTGCCACATCCCTGTTATCCATACCACCAATACAGGGACAGGCTACTATGATTCTGATGCACAGGGTGAATGCATGAAGGTGCATCAATGTAATGCTGCGTAATATGTTTTCAGCAGGAAAGTTTAATGCTTATATATGAGGATGTGTAGCTGTGTAGGTATGCTGCAATATAGCTGGTATTACCACTGACTGATAGTGGTTTCCATAATGTATTCCGTTTCTGTTGGTTGTGTGTATGTGTCATCAGGAGTTTGGTCTGCTGTTCTGTCCTACAAAGGGTTTTACATTATGGTGACACATTTTGACTGTGTCATATCCTGGGTACAACTGCACACAGGTAATAGGTCTGTATAATAATTACTGCATGTGCCACATGACTGATAGGTCTGAGGGGTGTATACACGTGAGTGCATAGTGGCTGATGTCAGCAGCCCATCTACAGTTGACAATGTACAGTGTACTGGGTGGCACACACCACATGTTTCTGTATAACAGACACACACAGAGGCTTTGGTGTTGATGCTATACACACATTACTGTACACATGGATGTACTGTATTTGTCAGTGAATACATTTTAGCCTATTTAATTCCACCAAGACATAATAGGCAAAACATCTCAGCAGTACATAATCAGTCTGTTACTTTAATGTCATCAGTGATGGTACTGGCAGGGTATGTGTACCCTTCCCATATTTACAGCAATCCTGGCACTGGTAAACATAGGTGTGCTGGTGTGTGTGGTACAACCCTACACTTTGGAGGTTGTGGAGTGGTGTACAGCTGCACATCGTGTGATTGATGACTACCTAAACTGTTAACATACACTGTACAGTATTACAGCAAACTAAGCATTGGGATACACACAACAATAACCCCGATGAGGGTGGCTGTTTCTACAACATTAACAGCCAACTATATATACCAACTCCAGTATCAATGTTCAGCTCTACAGTGAGAAAGAAGGCATGTACACATCTATTACCTGTTTTGATGGAAATAATTCCCATCACAGGAGTCCTTTGAAATGCCATCATATGCCAGTAAGTTCATGGACAGATGACCTCCTGTGACATGTATATTTAGCGAACTGAAGTAGATCCCTTCACATACACACACACGTACTTGGCAACACTGACAGAAGAACTCCTACCTAGGTACATATTGATAATACTGTATTTGGTGTAATTGCACACAACACACAGCTGTAGGATGTGGTGTGTCCTGAGTCTCTTCTCAGGTGAGGAACATCACTAGGCCTTGTACAGTACGGTAATGGGGAATGTACTGGGTGTTACTGGACAACACATAGTATGCCATACTGTCATAGACACATTGAAAAACACATTACAGTCACAGACACATCTGACAGACCTGGTTTTACCAGTGCAAACTACT
Organism: Protopterus annectens; assembly: GCF_019279795.1. Lineage (NCBI taxonomy): Eukaryota > Metazoa > Chordata > Ceratodontiformes > Protopteridae > Protopterus > Protopterus annectens. The sequence goes on along the minus strand of NC_056732.1, from coordinate 983,872,935 downwards.
ATGTCAGTGAGTCCATTCTGTTACAGATACCTTGCACATAGCCGGGTAAAACAAATGCATAGTGTCACAGTTTGCTCTAACATCAAACCTCAAGAGCCTTTCAGTGTTGGGATGCAGAAATTCATTGGTAGTGTCTATATATTTATACCAATTGCAGGTAACACAGGGAATGCTAGGTAGGAAGGCTCTTGAGGTTTAATGTTAGAGCAAACTGTGACACTATGTATTTGGTTTACCTGGCTGTGTGTCAAGCCTGCTCTAGCTTTTACATCAGTAAAACTGATCATAGATTCCATGACAGGATCAGAGAGCACATCTACAGCATTAATAACTCAATTTGCATGAATGCTTTGGCCAAACATGTCAATACATACAGTACTGAACATAATTTTAAGTTTATGGCCATTGAAGTAATATATGTTGATGTACGAGGGGGGGCATTGACAATAGGGTAGAAATGTCTGAATTAAAACAGATAATAAGGATGAGGGGTAATAAAGACAAAGTTTAAATGATAAAATATGTACCAAACCAGTTTTAAAAAATAGAACCCCAGATTCTCTATGCCCTGCATGGCGTGCATGATTAGTGCAGGAGCTCTGACAGGCAATATGTCTGCCATGCAATCCAGGAACAGCCTGCAGGGGTGTGCATGAGAGCTCCTGCACTAATCATGCACATACTAAGCCCTGGTATGCAAATCACCTCATTTACAGGAGAAATTCATGCAAATGAGGTGATTTTGCATTCCAGGAAGCTTGCAATAGTCCATGCAAGACTAGTGCTATCTGCAGAAATGTACTAGGTTAGTAACCGAGCACATTTCTGCAAAATTCAAAATGAAGCTATGACAGCTCCAAATAAAGGCTGCATATCATTGAGGAAGCATGCCAATGGCCAAATGGCATTGCAAACTGTTTAAAAAATAAAAAAATCAACTTTTATTTTTTTTAGCCGATCTCGGCTGTTTAAGCGTAGGGCAGCGGCGCATAAACAGGATTGGGGAAATTAATAAAATAAACCTAAAATAAGCCTTCTAACAAAAATCAGTATTCTGCCATGCAGGTCAATAGCAGGCAGAAGACAACCTGGCCAGTGAGTAATGGTTGCTAAGCGGGTAGGCTCAGTGTGAGACATGTAACTATGCATTAGTAGGCAATCCTGTGCAAATGAGGGGAAGGATAGCGAATCCCAGTTTTCCCCAATATGTGAGGCATTGGAGCCCTGTGGCCCGGGATTGCTCCTAGCTTAGCTGTGGGGTGTGTCTAAACCTGCCTAACACTTTTTACAAAGCCTAAGTGGGTGTGCGCACCGGGCACCTGGTTTTAAAGAAAAAAAAAGTAAACCAGGAAATAGCAGCTCTGTGCACATTTGAGCACTCTGTTTGCATTACGCACCCCCAGGCTTAAACAGGAAGGCAATGGGGAAGGGAAAACAGCAGTAGTAAGGAAATCAAGGAGAACTAGCTTAGCTGGCAGGTGAAATGTATCAGAATCAGCCAATTACACAGGCAGCAGACCAGCCCAGCCCAGCACACCACTATAAATTATACAAACACCTTTCCCCCTTGTTTTTTCCCAAAAACTCTGAACCACCAGTGTATACAAATGGGGTAATTTTACAAAATGAAACCAAAACAAAAAATGTTAGGGGCTGCTTTTGCTATCATAAACCAGCATGTGCAAGAGGCTGTGGGTGGTGAGGTTGTGAATGCTGCTCATAATCCCACAAGTGTACAGACCCAGGGTAACCTACCAAGGGCTACATGAGCTGGAGACAGTGGAGTGCTATAGGGTGGACAGGGACCTCCTATAGCAAATTGTTGAACTGTGTCGGTCACACCTTACACACAGAACTAATAGAGTGGAACCCATCCCAGTGGATACCAAGGTATTTGTAGGCCTAAGAATACTAGCTACAGGTACCTTCCAAAGGCCAACTGGGGATATGATGGGGATTTCACAGGCATCAGCATCCAGGGTACTCCACCGGTTCCTGGATGCCATGTCAGCACATGCCGATGAACACATATATATCCCCAACACCCGTGAGGTGTTGGCCAGCAATATGCGTCTCTTCCACCAAATAGCCGAATACCCTGAGGTAGTGGGTGCAATAGACTGCAAGCACATATGCATCAAAGCACCACCCGGTGAGCAGGGTAGGGTCTACATCAACCTCAAGGGCTTCCCCTCCATCAACTGCCAGGTTGTGTGCGATGCCCAGGGCATAATAATGAATGTGTGTGCTGGCTGCCCTGGAAGCTATCACAATTCCCACATCTGACATCTGACGCAGGTGTACCAGAGATTTGCTAATGGGGACATCCCACACGGTCACCTAGTGGAGGATGCTGGATACACACTGTAACCATGGCTGATGACACCCATCAGAAATGCACATACACCCAAACAAGAGCTCCATAATGAGGCATACGCACAAACAAGAATCATAATAGAGTGGGTGTTTGGGATGCTCAAGTCACAGTTCCGGTGCCTGGACACCTCTGGTGGAGCCTTGCAGTACTCACCAACTACATGTACACAAATTGTCCTTGTATGTGCCATGCTACACAATATGATCCTATGGAAACAGCTGCCACAGGAACAGCATGGGGCAAGGCCACACAGCCCCCCACCATTGCCAAGGCCTGCACAGGCACAGAGTGACTCGGAGGAGGAACAACCTGAGCCTGTCCCAGTAGGCAGAAGGAGGTGGGCCCAGTATGGCCTGGCCTTGGCAAAGAGGCAACTCATAGTACATGCAATGACATGGTAGGGACACAGTTGTGGATGTTTTGTGTGTGTCTCACTGTCTGTGTAGGGAGCAATGCATTTTAGGCTACGCACTCGCAGTATATGTGAAATGCCCTACTTTGGTAATCCTGCTGATGTCATCCATTGTGCACCTTTGGGGAATGAATACTCCAATAATATCCATGACGTGTACTATAACTGCATAGTGCTGTACTGTAATAAACTAATTAGGTAGGAGTTCTACTCCAAGACATGACAGGTGTGTGTGTGTGTGTGTGTGTGTGTGTGTGTGTGTGTGTGTGTGTGTGTGTGTGTGTGTTTGCAACTCATATCCTGTGTAGAGGTTGGGGTGAGTGTGTGACACCCATGTCCTATCTGGAGCGGGTTTTTTATATTTCTTATAAGGTGGCCCTACTATATATCACAATGTCAACCATACTGGGATAACAGATGTAAAATAGCTGAGAGGCAAGGGCGCAAAGCCATACCCATACATGTGACATCAAGGCCAGGCAATGACAGCAACCCCAGTATTACCCAGACCAAACTCTCTACCCATGTGTCATACACACACACACACACACACACACACACACACACACACACACACACACACACACACACACACACACACACACACACGCCTAGGCAACAACCAATATGTGGGCAGTACACTGCATATTGGCCACCGATAGTGACTATGGAGTGATAGCAGTAGGCTACAGAGGGCATGTCACCCTGCCCATCTGTCCAATATGCATGTACATGCAGACAGTGCACCTCCCCCATGTTCCCCAATGGACACCTGCACCACCTGTGGTGCCTTCACATGACCCATGGACATACCATTTCTGACAACATAAAACTAAAATATAAACAGCAAGGATGTAGTAAAAAATATCAGTTTCTTTATTCACGAATCAATAATGTAAGCGCTTTCGGTCACACTTCAAATGTGTAACCTTCATCAGACAACATCAGTTAGTTAATCGGGAAACATTTTAAAAAGCCCACTCAAGTGACATCATCATTACATCAGCTCAAAGCTCAAAATTTAAAGCAACAATACCCCCTTCTTGTCATAAAAAATACAAATACACATCCCTAGTAACTTTCATTCTATAATGCATATATAATAATACATTTTATACAAAAATCAATTTATTCCAAATTCATATCAAATATACATATATATATATATATATATATATATATATATATATATATATATATAGATATAGATATATATATATATATATATATATATATATATATATATATATATATATATATATATATATATATACTTTAGTATTCCATAAAATTAAAAATAAAAAAATGAAAATGTTGTTGTGTCTTTCAGCTTTTTCCCGGTTAGGGGTCGCCACAGTGGAACTCCGGTCCGCTAATGATTGGTAGTTGATTTTTACATGCCGAGTTACCAGCCCTGACGCACAACCTTCAACGAAGGTACACCCATTCGCGCATGTCTTCACGCAGAAGACGATCTAGCTGAGAATCGAACCGGACAGCGTCTTACTGTGAGGCGACATAAAAATAAGAATAAAATATATAAATGTATAAATATATGTATACACACAATGCATAATACATGTATATGTAATATAAGATGATACCTATGTATGTACCAATAATTGTGTACTTAAAGTACACTGTACTTCCCCAAGAAACTCATGTTTATATACTTAACGTCTTTCTAATGCCTTCAGTTTAAGTATACATTTCAGGGGAGCTAATTTCATTAAGTCCAGGGTACATATAGGCATTGGTCAACAACTGCCACCACAATTCCCTTTGTTCTAACCTTAAAGACCAAGGACCACCCCTAGGATCAACTTTCACTTGTTCAACCACCAAAAATAGAAAAAGTGATCATTATGGTCATTAATGTGTCTACCTACAGCATCAGTACAGTCTTTTTTCATTATACTGTACTGGTGTTCATACATTCTCTGCTTGTATAAAATGTATTATTATATATGCATTATATAACAAAAGCTGCTAGGGATGTGTATTTGTATTTTTTATGACAAGAAGAGGGTATTGTTGCTTTAAATTTTGAGCTTTGAGCTGATGTAATGATGATGTCACTTGAGTGGGTTTTTTAAAATGTTTCCCAATTAACTAACTAATGTTGTCTGATGAAGGTTGCACATTTGAGGTGGGACCAAAAGCGCTTACATTATTGATTCGTGAATAAAGAAACTAATATTTTTTACTACATCCTTGCCTTTTATATTTTAGTTTGGTATTGCTTGTCGTTATGATGCCTGACAACATGGCCTGTATGGACAGATGCCACTGACACCAGAGAATGCTGTTAGCATGCTATCAGTGTAGGTGCAGGGTAAACCTGCTGCCCATTACCAGTTCCTGGCACAGGTGGGCAAGACTGGCACATCTGATGATAATCCATGTTCACAACATGGACTAGACACCCCAGGTACAGTTCCACATGTCACTGTACATGCATGTGGGAAGTGTGCACATCCTAGACACCATCCATGTCATGGACTAAGGAACACATGCATGGCAAGCGATGCACAGCATTGGCCACACAGAATAGTCACCCAGGTGACTGGATGGGGGATACAATACCCACCCGTGTGGACAAATGCAGAAACTACAGCCCTGAGCCACAATGCAGACCATTGTCATGTGGCTGGATGCCAAGGTATACCCATCACCTACCCTTGTATAGCCTGCTGGCACAGTTGACCACCACACACCCGTGCAGACATGCACCCATGCATGTCAGTACTGGCACCCAGTGTGTTTGTGTGTGTGTTGTATGGTGCGTATGGCCACATCCACACTCACTACAACCACCATGGGCATACTGAAGCATGCTGTCTAATGTCTGACACCACCTCATAATATTTGCCCTTATGACCTCCGCATGACCCATGTGGTGCATGTGATACCTGCACAGTGATGTGTTGTGGCAATCCCACTACTGATGAGTTGTACTCCTGGCCCTGCCAAGTGTGTCAATGTGTGTGCATCCCTGTGAGACTGTGGCTGTGTTGACACTGGCACCTGTTCATGCAGACAGGCACGTGTACATCACCTACCTTATATGTACCATATCCCTGTTGCAGATATCATTCACCATCACATATATGTTCTGAGTGTTCCACAACAAGTAACCCATGTGGTGCATCCAATAACTGTATCTAACTGTGATAGCACTACATAATTGTCGAGGGGTTGATACCCTGTGCTGGTAGGTGTGTGACACAAACATGCTACAGTTTTACTCTCTCACCCCTCCCTGACAGGTATTTGCCTCTGTCTGCCTCTCTCACCCCCTTTCTGGTGTATGTGGAGACCCACACCTGCTATGCTTAGGCAGCAGCATGTGTAATATAAGTGATGCTCATGATCAGCTGATGGCCTCTGCACGAATTGCAGCCCTCCCCTAGCTGATTGCATGTGGAACAGCTGTGGTAACATTCCCATAGCTAATTGCAGGGAAACACACTCCAATATCTAGGAACATCATGGTGGTGCTGGCCCTTTTCATTCACTGTGAGCAGGAACTAGATCTGTTGTTTGGCAAACAGCATCTCAGATGGATTGGAGATTTACCTCTAACAACATACACTGTGGGAAAAGGGCAACAAACAGGAGGGGGATGTGCCTGACCTGACTACAGACTGTGAGTGCTGCTATAGTGCATTTGGAGTAATGTTGGTTTAACAGTGTTTGTCTGGCTATGGCTGCCATACATGTTGCAATACCTGCCATGTCAGTTCCATGTTTATGAGGAATCCCCATCTGCAGGGTCATCTGCAGACTGGCCAGTGTTGTGCCTTTGGTTTCATGTGTTAGCCACGGAGAATCTATCAGTGGACTGCAGAAGGCAGTGTGAGGATTGCAGTCTGTAGATGGTGATGGCTGACACAGTTACTGACTTCATATCCCTCATAGGACACATGTTGTAGCAAACCCTGGTACAACAGTAAATGTATGAGGGTATCACAGCAACATGTCAATATTGGCCCTGTGTATGTGCTTCCAGCCACATCTCTGTCAACCTTTGTACATATGTCATGCATGAAGTGGTGCATATGTGCCATACACCATAATTAGTGTCATCATATCCGATAACAAGCCAGTGATATATCAGGCTGCTACATGTGTTATGTACAGTAGGGGTTATATTTTGTGACATAACCTGGACATTCTGTGGATGATTGTACAGTACTGAGGTCTGTGTACGTATGGTGAATGTCGGCAGTGTATGTATTGTTAATATGTACTTTAGCCTGTCTACAGAGTATGGAAGATGTCATTGTTCTAGCTCCCCTCCTATCTGATGTTACATGCTGCCCCACTGCATGGTACCATATTGGCATACATGTTCATACGGCCATACACACACATGTCCCATACCACAGACAGCCATCAGACCAAACTGTGTAGCAGCCCAGTATATGTAGGGTCATTCTGTGAGTGGCACATATGAGGATGGTGTAGAACAGATAGTCCGTATGCTGGAATATTATGCTAGCATACCATATCAGGCTGTGGCTGTGTTCACATTGGTTGTGGTTATGCACTTTCACACAGGTGTATCTTACCCTGTGCTGTGATATGCCTGTGGAGCCTGCTATATATGCAGGTACATGTGCATTCCCCCATAGGGGTTGTAGGCCAGTGTTGAGCCAGTCCGCCTGTAGCCTGCACAGTGCATTGTTACATGCTTAGCAGCTTAGTGTACTTACCCAGTGAGATGTCATGTGCAGATACTTGCCAGATGTACTGCTGCCATGTCTCCCTTAAAAGTCATGTACGACAGACAGAGCAGTGGGATGCTGTACAGATGTATGTCAACATCTAGTGTGTAGTATGTGGCCATGGCACCCCTGCACCAGCAGTCATTATGTGTCAGGTCAGACAGGAGTGTGTGAATGCATAACCCCTGGTGGCAAATGTATACCAGTCGTTATGTGTTATACCTATCTA
>NC_056732.1:983832687-983860187 GCF_019279795.1 Protopterus annectens | reverse complement strand
ATGTGGCACATGGACAACCACAACACAATCAGAATAGATAATGGTGAAAACAATACAACATTGTTAATTACAGCTATAATGCTTCATGGCTGCACAGCTACACCTTCCAAGATATTAGCATTTCACTTTACTGCTGACAACATGCTATGCAGCATTCCATTGCTACACTGTTGTACAGTCACCCTGTGCATCAGCACCATGTTAGCCTGTCCCTGCATTGATGTTACGGATGACAGGATGTGGCACAGGCATCATCATATGCAGAGGGTGTGTTGTTGGTTTGCCAGAGGCCTAGGCTAAGCCATACAATTGACAATGTTTGCATTTGTGTGAGGGGGCTGAGTAGTGTTATGGGCCAATGGTGATGTCATGTGTGCAGGTATGTGGTTGCTCTAGGTTTGTTGTTTATGTGTGTGTGTCTGCATGCACACAGTTCCACCATGTGGCTGCCCTATATGGGGATTTGTGAGACAGCAGCAGACTGTACCTGGCAGGGTTTGCAATTCACCATCTCCGGCCATGGATACGAGACCTGTGTCTGGCAAGGGTGCCACAGGCAGTATCAGGTATAAAGCCAGATCAGTTACTGTCCCCCGAGGTTGACAAACATCCACTGGATCCAGGTCCCTCCTGGGACTGGCCAGGGCCACGTGCACGTGGTCTGCTATGATGGTCTGTGGACAGCACCCCCCAATGCTGGGGCTGGTACTGCCACTACTGGAGCGACTGTGTCTGGTGGGACATCCACGGTGACCTCCAGCTGCTGATGTTGCTGGCATACATCCACGTAGCTGTCGCTGCCATCCTGCCCTGACCTGATGCATGGACATGACATTGTTGATGAGATCCAGTGTCTCACCCCACCATCTATCCATGACCTCGGTGTAATTATGAATGGCACCTGCTAGGTCATGGATGCTGTAATTTACAGAGGTATGATGAGCCCTCTGCACCCTTTGACCCTGTCTGGTGTATCATTCCATTCATGCCTGTGCCTCCATGACAGCCTGGAACATGCGTGTGGTAGATATATATGTGGCACGTCTGCCAGGGGCATGATGACCAGCAGTGCTCTGATGAGCACCCCTGAACATCTGCCTATGTGGTATCCTGCCAGACATCTGGATATGGCTGCTGTGTCCTGACACACATGCCATAGATACCACACTGTCCTGGCCAATGCCAAGCATAGACTGTCCCTCAGCTAAGGCCAACTGTGATGAGGTATGTAGAGGCAGTGTGACTGTGTGCATGGATGAGGTGGATACTTGTGGGATGTCAATTGGTGGCTCAGTGGCAGCCCCTGATGACCCTTCCTGTGTCTCAACACACCATCCTCATGGTCACTGTCTGTATTAGTGACATCAGACTCCCTGCAGGAGGGACCCAGCCCCACCTCGCCACCTGTGAGGGGAAAACAGGGAACAGACTGTAAGACCTCTACATCACTGCTAAACAGTACATACATACACACACACACACACACACACACACACACACACACACACACACACACACACACACACACACACACATGACCACACACACAGACATACACATATAAAGTCAACATACATGACAACCCATACACTCCACCAGACAGCACCTACAGACAACTCCAGCACCCCTATAACACACACAATAGCAGGTGATGGTGCAGTACAGTATCCCCATATATGCAGATCTGTTTATGGGCTATTTTGAGGAATTCCTTATATATGACACATCACACCATATTTTTCAGTGGGAGATGGATATTTGTCGGTGGTACCTGGACAACTGTTGGATGGTTTGGCGGGTGGACATAGAATATCTTTTAGAATTTGTTCAATACCGCAACGGAAACAAGTGGGGTATTGAATTTACACTCAACATGCACCATCAAGAAATTAATTTTCTTGATGTCAAAATTTGTAGAAATGAAGATCATACTCTGTCGACTCAGGTCTTCTGCAAATATCCAGAGTATAACAGGCTTTTACAGGCAACTAGCTTACACCCTGATTATATTATAAGGAACATTCCCAAGTCACAATTCCTACACATCAAAAGGATATGCTCCTCCAATGTTGACTATGAACATCATAAGACTGATTTAATACATAGATTCAGAGCTAGGGGCTATAAACCAGGAACTATCATTTCAGCCAGTAACTTGGCTAGTGGACAAGACAGGTCAGAATTACTGCAATATAAAGAACAAAAGTGTACTTCAGGGGATAGTATTCAATTGTCACTTCCTATGGTAGGAACATTCATGCCATCAGAAATGTTATTAATAAAAATTGTAATATTCTCATGGCAAATCAAGAACTAACAAGTCTCCTTATGGATAGATGCAAGTTTTCATATTGCAGGGGACAAACACTGAGATCTCACTTTAATCATTATAAATCAAAGGGTGGAAATCACTCTTTGGAACAACTACAGGGGACATGTTGTTGGGTCATTTTCTTGTGGACACTGCTCCTTTTGTAGATATATGCCCAAGTCTAAGGAGTTCTCTAGCAAACATACCCAAATGGTCCACAGGATTAAGCATTTTGCAAATTGTGGAACAGACTGGGTGGTCTATTTTGCCACATGTTCCTGTTCATCCTTTTATGTTGAGCAAACATCTAGACCTTTTAGAATAAGAATGTCTGAACATCTAAGTGATATTCAAAACAAATGAATGACGAATGCTCTTTACAAACATGTATGTGATCACAAATCAGCAATATTTCATTTTTGTATTATTGACAAGATAGTGGGTGATAGAGTGAACAAGTTAGGGTGGCATAGTATTTTGAATGATAAAGAAAGGATGTGGATTATTAGACTAGGAGCTCTTTTTTCTCCTGGTTTAAATGGCCACTTATAACAGATATAGTAAGAGTAAATAATTAGACTGTTCATTCATATACTATAGAGGCATTTACAGTGTTTGTCATTACTATTTTTTTGATATCACTATCACCCAATCTTTAATTACTTGATTGGGATGTAGTGCTGGATGTATATAAAGAATGTTACATAATGATAATGATATTCACTGATGAAGGCAAAACTGCCAAAACCAGTTTGATTCTATACCTATTTTGCAGTAAACTCAGGTATCACTCTTGGTGCTGGCCTCCTTTATTGGATTTGCAGTACAATATCACATACAAACATGCAATTACACACATGTCAACATGCAGGACATGTGGTGCTCAACAGCATACAGTGCAACTGTAGTCAATCTCTATTACCAACATTATACATGGCTGTGATGCATGGCTTTTGTTAGTAGGTGATGGGCCTCCCCCTGGAACACACTGCACCCATGTCCACAGCATTGCTGTGCATCTGTTCAGCACCCTGGCATGTACTGTACACCATACCTCACAGGTGTACACACCATTGCAGGATGTGTATCTGTGTGTCACTTATGTTTCCTCTGCTGCTCACAACCTCTGTGTGTTTCTGGATTATATGTGGACACATGTTTTGTGAATGCCTGATGTGTACTCATAGATGTCATCATCAATGGTGCATGCATTGAGTGATAGAACACCATTAGACCGACCACAGACACAATGTACTGTACCTATGGTGAGTGTAGAGACCATTATTGACATGGCACTCTCTTCCATGACATGCCATGGTGCAACACTACTGCATATGGCAACACTACACATACCTGATATGTGACATATGACCTAGGCAGTCAGTTGCATTACAAGCCATATGTGTCAGTTGTGCAGATGCTGATTGGGATGCATACCATTTGTGGGTGCATATGTGTGCACACTTATCATGATGGTGTGTAGCAATAACTGCTATGTGTACTACTGCGGTCACAATACCTGGCAGGGGTATAGTAGCATGGGTCATCATCATGAGCCAGTAGTTGGTAAGTCAGGCCTGCAAATGTTCCCCAAACCTGCATGTTTGCATGCTAAACACGTGAACAGCACTTGGAGGTCATACAGTACCATCGCTAGTGCTGTGCAGTCAGGGTTATGCCTTCCACACTTCATGACCCTGACTGTGTTCAGATACAGCCATTCTCAGTGGGTTTGTCTCTCCTCTCCAGTGCACTATTGTGTTTCAGGATGACACACCCTCACCATCTCCTGCTACATTGCAAATGCTCAACATCTGTGGCCTACACATGTGTCATATTGCAGTATCCCAAACTATGAACACCATGTGTACTGGCATATTCCCTGCCAATGCAGGACAAACATGCAGGTGTACAGTGGCACCAGCATTGTACAGATGGGGGTGTCATCCCTGGGTTGGGGTGAGGTGTGGATTGTGCAGCACATGCATTATAACTGCAACTTCCTGGACTTCCCCAACATGGTGCTGATACATCAGAACACATTGCAATACATGGCTTTGGCAATGTCCCACCATTATGCAGGTCATATCTGTATTGAGCCCTGGCTGATGTTGCCTGTGGTACACATAGGTTCATAGGTGAGTACTGGTCTATTGGTCCTGGGGCCTACATAAGCCTAGCCACAGGGGTTCCCAGGCATGCACCACCCAATAATGTTATTCCCCTGTGCCCCTGTCAGGCCGTGGCACATACATACTAGCCAGGGTTAATTCCCTATTTCCCATCCAGTTGTCAAGTGTTTTTGTAAAGAGGGCCAATGAGTAGCAGTGCCTGGCATGAATGGGTAATCTATTCCAGAGTGTGGGAATTCCCCAGGACAGGGCCCTATCCCTCCAGTATGTTCTGTGTAATGTGTTGATGAGGTTTAGGACCCTGGAGTGTGTGATTGCAGAGGGAGTGGGATTTCTTTGTGTGTAGCATGTTCAACTGCTCTGTGTATGACATAGCTGTGTATGTTAGACAGATGTCAGCTGTGCCTGGGCAATGTGCACTGGAGTGAAGCCAAAGTTGTCTGAGATAGTCTGTGTATTGCATGTGTTTGAGGCTGGTAATCCCATTAGTGAGGTGTGTGCTCTGTCAGTGAACATGCACAGCATGCATTATGGGTAGGTGTGTTAGATGTGTACATGGCCTACATCTTAGCTATGACATGCACAGTGTATTGCCAAGCATAACCTTAAACCATATTCACCGGCATCCAGCCACTGCCTTGCTGGTATCCCAGAGGTACCTAGATTGAGATGAGATAGAATTGATGTCAGTGGCCACAGCTGTGGCATTGCTACAGGGTGGGTGCAATATTATAGCAAAACAACAACTGAAGTCCACAATACTACAGATTATGCACAACTGATTATCAGTACTACACAGCAACTGACTCCACATCTCACATATGCATGATCTACCTGTACAGATGCATATACAACAGTGCTCTACTGATATGCCTGGAACCTTACCTGCATGTTCCATGTCTGGTGTGTGGGTAGCACCCACCTCCATGAATGTATATGTCTGTAGCTCTTGTGGGTGGGCAGGTGCCACCAGGCTCATGAGCAGCTCCTCCACTCTGGTGAGGGGTGGATGGATGTTATGGCCTCCCCCTGTTGCAAGGTGGTCACCCTGCATGGCAGCGGCTTGGCGATGCACTTGGCAGAGCAGGTCACTACAATGATGGTGGACCTGCTCATACATATGGCTGTGCATGCCCACCTCATTCACCCTGTGGACCACATCGTTCCACATGGTGGTGCGCTCATGCCGGTCATGGCTTGTCCTTGACAATAGCAGCTGGTAGTGCTGGATGATGCTGGTGAGTATTATGTCATCCTCAGTGGCACTGTATGCTGGATTCCTTGGGTGTGCCATTGTCCCTGAAAGACATAAAGATAGAAATATGTCTGAGCAACTCATATGGCACATTTACCATAATACAATACATATATCAGTCTCCTGCCACCATATCAGCTCCAACTTAATGTTCACATAATGCAAGTGGTATGTCTCCGGTTTATCTACCATTGCGACATATATTGTATTGTACAACACTTTCTGCTATGTGTTTATAGACATGCTCCCTGTGGGGACACTAGAGTTGCTAGGCTGTTACAAAGTATTTCACCTGCATGCCATTGTCACAGCCACTATGTTTCCACATATGCATGTGGTATGCTTGCTATGTGATTGCTACACATCTGCCATTCTGTGTTATTGAGGATATCTATGCATGCTGTTGGACATGTTTTGGGATTGTGTGGACTATTACAACCCACATATTTTCCATAATAGTGACACAACAATATGTGTAGGGGTTATTTTTCAGCAGGAACACCACTCCCACCGAATGTGGACATGTTACCAGTCCATATCACATCCACGACCCACCATGGACCTCATTATCTACTGTTCTGGCACTACCTTCATGTGGAACTACCTCAGGGGATGGTGTGCCCCCACCCCCATGGAGCACACACAGACATATGTCTGTCACCCACAGTTAGGTCCAGGATCTGGTGCATAGGGAGCTCCACAGAGACATGGGGTATGTGCTACATCACCTGGAGGCATGCAGTACACATACACAAGGTTAGACATGCATGTTTCTCCTGCTCAGCCCACAGCCCAGGCACCTTTATGTCCATGTAGATGCTGCCATGACTATCCATGGGTGTGCACCATGTTCCCTTTGATACCATATGGGGGCTCAATGGCCTCCACACTCCAAATGAAACTACCCATCCACAGTGTTTAACCACCATGTGTCATATACTAGCACTGTATGCTGTCTTGTTTGTCACCCAACCAAACCTACATACCAATATGTGCCTACTACCCTTCACCAACATATATATCCCACCTTCTCAAACAATTGTGATGTGTTCCCAACATGGGTTATACACCACACTCCACACTCCATTTTGCAGCCATGTACTGGTGTGTAGATATGTTGTGTATTGATGTGTGATGTTCTCTCACACATGCCATGGCATGGGACATGTATTGACACATACACACACACACACACACATGTATATATATATATATATATATATATATATATATATATATATATATATATATATATATACCTATATGTGTCAGTATTATGTATATGTGTGTATCTGTCTGTATATATGTAGATTTGCACAGCTGTGAATATATATCACACATATATTTATCTGTATGTGGGGTGCATACAAACATCCGGTCCACACTCTTGTAACTCTCTTTACTTCACAGCTGAACTGTTTGGCCTTGCTGCAACACAGACAGGTGTCACATGTGAACACAGACTAACATTAGGGGGGTATATATGGTGACAGATTTTAGATAAGCATATTATACTGCTATGGCAGTTGGGCATGCTATGCTATACTTTAACATGACTGTCCTGCAGGTGGTGTGGTCTCACAACCATGTGTCTATTATGGCAGTATCAATACCACCACCAGCCACTGGCCACAGTAATGTACAGAACACAGATATCATGGGTCACATATTTGCCATTCATTGCTGATCTGCACAGTTGACAGGTATGTCCCACTGCCCACAGGGACAAACACTATTGTCCAGAGCAATTGTTGAGTAGAACATCATTACAGGAACAAGTACTGATGGCACAAATAAATAATTTCACATTATATATCCTATTATTCTATGCCATATACTACGTGCAAGTAAATACATATCTGTTTCACATACCTTTTATGTTTTTTTCCGCTGTAACAAATCCCTGAGTTTTGTTACATTTATTAAATTTATGTTTTTTTTTCTTTCTCTCTCTCTGTCTCTCTCTCTCTCTCTCTCTCTCTCTCTCTCTCTCTGTCTCTCTCTCTCTCTGTCTCTTAGTCTGTCCAGTAGAGTGATTGAGCTAATTTGAATAGATTGCAGCATGCTTTTGTATGTATTGTACATGATCAGGTGATGGCCTCTGTACCAGTCAGTGTCCACCAGTTGTTAATTGTATGCAGCCTGCTGTGTAGTACTTCAGATAACCACTGTCATGACAACCCAGTACTATAAATTGCTGACTTCTTTGGGCATTGTCCCTTCACCTTTCCAGTATGGAGGGCATCCTTCCTGTGTGTGGACATCAATGTTACAGACAGCAGGTAGCAATACCTCTTACAGAAGAGCCTGCAGACACAGGCCAAATACACATCTGGGTAAGGTTCCAGACCTACAGACAACGTGAGTAGTGTTGTTGTGTGCATTGTATCTTGCTTATCTTACAGGGTTTCTGTGTACATGGTACTTTTGCATGGAATAGCTGTCAACTGTGGGTCTATCCATATGATACCAGGAGGAGTGGCTGTTAGGTTTTGTCTGTGCACCACGCAGGTATTGTCCCAGATATATCAGTGGTATTCTGTCTGTTGAGTGCTATCAGTACATGGCTACATCCATTTGTATTTCAATGTCGTATTTCTGCATAAGGGTATGCTGCAACAAATCCTGTAACACCAGTAATCTCCAGGGTGTGTAACAGCAATAATGCAAATATGGCCCTATGTCCTTGCCTCTGTCCACCACATATATGCCAGTCTTTGTCCTGCTGTGATACAGAAAGGGGTTGTTTGGTAATGGCCTATCATTATTTACTGCTATCATCCCAGTCATGTCATGGACTCCCACACCAACTGTTGGGCAAAGTCCATATATATGGGGGCAACAGCTGGACAACACATATGTGCCCTTGTACATTCCAGAGGTCAGTGTGTGGTACACAGTGTTCCTTGCCCTTGTACAGCCTTTTATGGGGGGGTTCAATCCCATTAACCTAGGCTGTGACGCTTTTTCAGGGATATAACTGTTAAGACAAGGGTCATTCAGTGTGATAGAGAGATGTTAGGTTAAGCAATGTTATGTACGAGATACTGTGACATTACCATAAGTGTTACATTTCCCCCTAGAGCTTGACTACAGGGTGTAATTGAAGGCTGCTGAACTACATCTGTAACTGTTGATTGTTACTTATCTTAAAGGCAAATCCTGTGTCTACAGTTGTACTAATTGAAGGCCTTGGCCTGGACAGCATAATATGGTATATATCCACATTGCTTGCATTTGCTGTTTTGTGTGGGCCTTGCATTCATCACTGATTACAAATTTCAAATGTTATGTGGTGTAAGTACTGGCATACATTATTGCATAGTACACAAATAAAGGTTTTCTGTGTATGCATACCTGTGTGTTGTGTCATGTCCTTTGAATTGTGGCTGGGTATATGTTTAATGTAAGTATTCTCATTTGTGGGAATGGTTGCCACACTACACATTTCACAGCTGGCAGTTACAGGTCTTGTGGCTGAGGGATATACTTTGCACCCAGTACTTCCACACTACTTCTACATATGTATGGCTACTAATACCTTTTGTCTGTGTATATGTGTATGTACCTATATATATCTCATATAACTATATATATATATATATATATATATATATATATATATATATATATATATATATATAGCTATATGTCTACATTTACAGATATATATCTGTCCATATGTCCATGCATGTTCAGGTCATATTTTGGCCTGTACCTCATTCTCTTGGCAATTGACATGGATGATCACAGCACTGAAGCACTGAAGTCAGCAACTAGTGCTGACACGTTTGTGTTTCAGACTTCATCTCCTTCTACATATGTGTTCTAATACATATAACTGCGTAACTAGCAACATTTTAAGTGTATTAGAGCAGTAGTTGACATATATCCCTATTTGTACCCACATTGTGGCGTACTTTGTCCAGACTTCTTGCATTAACAGGTTGTTTGGTATGATATTACTACATTTCCTGTACCGTTGACTGATTGTGCTGGATGATATGTTTGTGAAACCATGAGGGTTATGTATATCTGCCATGGTTTAGTGGTAAGCCACTTTGTGTATGGAGTGCAGGGTCCTTGGTTTGAGCCTTGCAGAGGCAGCTTCTTTTGTTGCTAGGCAGAACATGGGCCATTGGATACAGACTGATTAAGGCACTTTAAAACAGTTGTAAGTGGGTTTGCGCGGGTTTGCGCAGAGTTAAGCACTGCTAACTTCCGGTTACAGTTTCTTATACTCTGTTAGCTTCTAAAATTGCTTAGCCTGTGTAGGTATAGCTTACCCCCATGCAAACAGGCTGAAACCCATTTACTGCTGCTTAAAAGTGCCTACTCCCACTTACCCCACGCTAATTTCTTTAAAAGAAAAGAAAAAAGGGTTGATAGGAAAGTGGTGAAAAAGGGGCACATAGAGGGTAAGACAGTAGGGAAAATAGCTAGGCATGTGCAGGAAGGGTGTAGGAAAGGTCCATAGCTGCCCATTTCTTCTATGGCAACAGCCATGCATATACACTGAATTTGGAAGTAGATTTAGACACTCAAACCCCTGGGAGAGGGGTGAGGACAACATAAATTCATTCTGTTGCCAATTAGACCAGATTACATGTGTCTAGTGGACATGTGTGCAAAATGGACAGATATGTATGGGGCGAGATTTTTTGTGGGAACAGATTGCCCTTTTTTTTCAGGTGAGAGTGGGATGTTGGGGAGGGGTAGTAGGTATATTTGAGGAGGTAGGTTGGGTAGGTTAACAGACAAGACAAACAGGATGCATACAGGGGCAGTATATGACAGTATATGACACATGTGGGGGGTAAACACCTTGGATGGGGAGAGATGCTTGGAAGTCGCAAGCCCATGAGCCCCCAAATGGAAACAATGGGACTGAGGTCCCCACCCATGGGCAGTCACCACTGCACCTTCACAGCCCCAAAGGTGGCTGTGCTGGGGGCTGTGTAGGAGGGGCAGGCTCACCCTCTAATTGTGCCACTTGGCCCTCAAGCCTATGTAGCTGGTCTCAAAACTTAAGATCAAGCTCCATACACACCACGTCTCGGACATGTCGAAGGGTGACAGGTTTCTCTCCATGCACACTCACGGGGGGGGTGAGCCCCATCACCTGCAGCGGGTCTACCTGAAGGTAGGCCAGTGGAGGAGGAGGTCCCAGGCTGGGTCCCAGATGTGCTGGTGCCTGGTACCATGGCCAGCTGAGGTGGGACAGGTGGATCCGCTGGGACTGGCCTTCCCATACTAGCTATATTGTAGCAGGTTTATGACAGATATGGGTTAGTAATAGTCAACAGCATTCAGGATTAGTTAAAACAGCATGCATAGGTATTCCCATTAACCCAAAAAACAGATTTAAAACAGTTGCAGAGCAAGCAGAACACATGCATATATGGAACAACAGTGGGCATTACAACAGCATGCAGTTTTCATTGATGGCAACAGGCCATCAATATGGGTGTATTTTAACATGGCACATGCATAGAAACAAATGTGAATATTTATAAAACATTGGGACATATTTCACAGCAAAAGTTAGGAGTGTACACATACCAATTGAAGTGTGTCATTGGGTTATTTTTGCACATACGGTAAGGATGAGAGAGAGTTCAATTAACAGCTAATATATCCTTGTAGTTTTCACAACATTCTTAGTCACTGCAGTGATCTGTCCCTTGCATGTATTATTAAACTACCCAATGGCCTTACATTGTACACTGGTATGTTTATAGATTATTTTATACGTGAACTGTGTCTTACATACAGGCGTGACAAGATGCAGGTGTTAATGCAACATATGTTGAGAATTGCTCTCATACACTTCGGGTGAGGTGCTAGAATGACACATTTGTTTTCATATACATTCTCTGACTATGTACATGTTTGACTATCAGTACATTTCTTGGATCATCACACTAATGTTTCCAGGGAATGGGGTACCAGGCTGGTGATGTAGGCCATTTATCTGGACATGCTGGACAGATTGGAACAGTTGTGGGGTAGGAATATGCATACACCTTTCTATCCGAACATTCTAGCAAATTCTGTAGAGTTGTTGGGTGTAATTATGCATAGAGCTTTCTATCTGAACATTGTAACAAAATCTGTGCAGTTGTGGGGTATGATTATGCATACAACTTACTAGCACTCCCGGGATTCAAACCCCTGCTGTGTGTGACAATAAGATTATAGTTTAGATCACAGTAAACTGTGCCATCAGGAAATTGATGTGAAGCTTTCTACTGTTTTCTATCTAAGTCACCCTCACTTGTACAATATGATTGACTTCTTGGCACTTCCAACATTGTCATACAGAACTTCATACACATTTTATCTGCATACCACAGTGTGGATAAAACTGCTTAATACAACAGTACTATTTATAGTATGCTACAGTTCAACAACATATGAAAAAAGAGTAAACAGAAGCACTCCATGGGTTATACCTTTATTCACAGAATATTACACATTTATTTATACTGGTACGACACTTTCTAAGGCTCCTATATTTATTTGTTATGACAGTACATGCAGACAAATACTAACCTGCCTCGCGATACAGCCTTTGCAACCTAGCATCATGGGCTTGCTGGTTCGCAGCCCGTTCATCTGCAGCTGTCAAAGAAATACAGTGATATTTAGCCATACCTATCCATAGTATACACAAGCTAAGTAATTATTAACTACTTAGTAGAATGAGCACTTACTCAGTACTGGGGCATTAGGCATCTGCCGAGACTCCTGGATCCACTGTTCCAGTACATCCCCCCCTCCGCCGCTTCAGGAGAGCATGGTGGTGCCTGACCTGCTCACCAGTCCTGGGGATACCTGTGGCACTGGTGAGGTCATGGGCGAGACTGTCTCAGGCCTCCATTTTATACTGCAAGTCCTAGTACTGGCCCTGCAGTAGTCTCTGCTCATGGTGTTTTACCAGGAGCCATACCATGGATTTTGACTCCTGGATGCCCCGGCGCTGCACTCTAAATTGAGTGCCTTCACCCACACCAGAGATTCTGCCTGCAGTAGGAAGCTACAACTAGTTATGGGAAATATTCCTGCCTGTGGTGTTTAAATATGGCTAGTTTCCCTCACTTTCCCATGATTGGAGGTATACCATAAGGCAGATTGACTTACTAAGTTGAACTGTGCTGCGGTTAGCATTGCTTAATAGTTAATTAGCACTATATTTGCCTTTTGGCAGTAATTTATTCTTCATTACAGATTATATATGTGTCTGGTATCCATGATTCATGTGTACATACACTGTATGGGGACCTGGGGACTTCTACACTTTATTACAATAACATTTAAAATCTATGCTTACTGCAGTACTCCAGTTCACACATTTATGTTTTGTGACAGGTTATACAACATTGCACTGGATTCGTTTGCTGAGCCCTCATTTATATGTATTGCTGTGATGGCTTTGTGGTTAACTACTATGACTGTGGTGGACAGGGTCCTTAGTTTGAGCCTTGCAGGAGCTGTTCATTTTGTTGCTGGGCAGAACATGGGCCATTGGGTACAGAGTGATTAAGGCACTTTGTGCATGGGTTTGCACAGAGCTAAGCAATGCTAACCTTTCTTACACTCAGTTAGCTTCTACTTTGCTTAATCTGTGTAGGCAATGCTTACCCCCGCGCAACGCCTAAACATGCTTACTACTGCTTATTTGTGCTTAAACCTGCTTACTAGTGCCTTATTCATTATGACACTGACACTTTACATGTGCATTTAATGCAGTACTCCAGTTCACATTTAAATGTTATTTAGTAGATTATACAGCAAAAAACTGTACTGGCCTAAAGGGATAATTGGCTAGGCTTAAAATGGCTCGCAAGGCAGTTAGCTTAGTACTAACCTATGAACCTGCAGATTTCACATGGAAAATGGTATGTGCTGCAGTGGGACCTGAACTGGGAATGCCTGCTAATTAAGTGGATGCTCTGACCACTACACTATTGCTGTGCTGCTTCATTTGCATATATCTTCCTTGTTATCCTCTTCAGCATTTTAAAAACAAAGGGGTTTCTTCTTTTTATTTTTATGCCCTGTTGCTGATGTACACATGGGGGACTGTTGGTGGGGATATGTGGACACCTATGAGCCATCTCGCTCATTTATTTACACTTTCTGCTGTTCTACTTTACAAGGGCATGTTTATTCTGAGAGCTCTGCTCTCAGACAGCATTACTAGACTAGTCTTGCATGGAAGATTAGTAAATCTGGGGGAGTCTTTAGGTAGACTGTGTTTTTTTATACTTTTATACTACCCTTTTAATTTATACCATTTTGATTGTGAAACCAGCACACAACAAATTCGACAGCAAAATAATAAAATCAAGACTGAATAAAATTACTTAGGAGTAATTCCCTTTTATATAAAACTCATCACTCATTAGTGAAAACAATTATACAATTACCTAAAATAACAACTCACTTTCAAACATCAAAATTTTCATGACTATTCACAATAAGTTACAAAACAAAACCCTATTATAAGGTGACTTGCATTCAACTTAACTATCCAGCAGTATTCTTTCCATTTTAACTCTTCATCTGCTGATAGTTTTATGTCAAAATTATATACTTTGTTTGAATAGCATATATATGTTCACAGATATACAACATACTTCATCATACAAATATTTTCATTTTGAACATATATTGTCATATTATTAATACTAATTGAAATATGTCCCTTATATATATACTTACAAAAACTGCAGTTTAGACATTTAATCACTTTTACCTTTCTTGTTAGCAAAACAGGCTGTTCACCAACTTTTTATTTATCCACCATCAATTGAATAAGGTATAACCATTCCCAAACTGTAATTGTTTTAATGTAACTGCATTGAATGTATGAAGAAGTGACAATACTAGCCGTGAAAATGCTTACAAAATTAAATCTAATTAACCATATCTTTGATGTCTAAGTTAAGTTTCAATATGAATATTGTTATTACTACAGAGTGTTTTAACATACTGTAAGAATCTATGCAGAATAGTAAATAATTCAGCTTTTAAGATTATTCCAAAATTTATAAATTGGTTGTTTGATCAAACATCTTACTTTCAATCTAAAGATTGGTCTCATATCTTTTATGACTGCATTGATATTAAAACTTATTGTATGGTATTAATACTTTTTTTGCAAGCAATATATACAGAATTATTCATAAGAAAATAGATATGTGTTTATTATGGACAATACTAGCAATAGCTAGGAAATGTATAACTAGGAAATGTAATTGCAACACAGAGCCCACCATGGAGGTCTTTCTATGTTTACTGAAGAAGTCAGCATTAATGGAGATTAAAAAAAAAAGAGAAAGGAATCATATCCTAAGGGTTAGTCAAGTCAATGTGGAAGGGAGGTTATTTTTTGATAATGGTCTAGGATGTATGTCTCTGTGCTTCTTAGCTGTGACATGACTGGACTACCCGACTTTTTTTGTTTTAATTCATTGAGTATTTTCCTCCAGCATCTGCCTTACAAAGCAAACACAATTACAAGAAAGTAAGGTTTGTGGATGTTTGTGTAGAATAATTTACAATTTGTTTTAGAAATTTATATTTGTATAGCAGCAGTCTATAGCAGCTGCATAACACCGAGCCATACACGATGCAAACTTAAAGGCTTAATTGGAACAGGAATGTTTTGATCACTTGGCATATGAAGATGCTCGGGAACCTTCAGTAAAAAAAACAGTACAAAAGTTCAGTTGGAGTTTAACAGCAAGTGAAGGAGCAGCAACAATTAAGCAGCACAGTGTATGGAGTGTTATGGATGTGAGTTCCAGTGAGTGACACATAGGATCAACAGAATGGCAGCAGATGCAGAATTCTGAAACTTTCT
The DNA here is from genome assembly GCF_019279795.1 of Protopterus annectens. NCBI lineage: Eukaryota > Metazoa > Chordata > Ceratodontiformes > Protopteridae > Protopterus > Protopterus annectens. The sequence continues at coordinate 983,844,618 of NC_056732.1, read as the reverse complement.
GAATTCTGGAACTTTCTGTAGAGAATACAGAGAAAAAAGGAGAGCAAAAGAAGAAAAAATAACTTTAGCAAAAGAAATAAAAGGCAACAGTTGCTTGATTGATTGAGATGAGATGGTTGAAATTGATCATAGAAAGAAAATTATAGAGAAATGAAAGAAAGAAAGAAAGTTAGAAGAACAAGAAAATTAATGAACACATGAACAAAGTCTATTAACAGAAATACATGTGATGTGAAATATTACTGTGCAGGGTATATAAATATTTGCATTTGATGAAGGATTGACAATAAAACATGAACAAATGCAAACAAAACTCAGTAATATTTTAGAAGACTATAACTAATACTGAAAACAGCCCTGACATCCAGGAACAAAATTCAAATCATAAACCAATTTGCTTTTCATGTTCTATCTGGGCACATTGTGGGTGTTGCAAAAAGAGCACTTTGCTATAAAAAGGTGAAATAATAATAACAGTTTCATTTAATTTTACTTTGGAGTTAGTTAGAGGTCCATTCATCATCATGATACTAAACCTAGAAATCCCAAAGATTTGGAGAAATTAAAATGAGAGAAACTGCACTAGGAGTGAAAGGAAGGTTATGCAGTTTATGAAGTCCTGTATAAATACTTATTTTTATATTTTTAGTTCTGATATTGTCTTGTACTGCAATAACTGACATGCTGCATGAATCAACAGTAAGACCAGTACTTCATGGAAAGTTTTTATACAGATCTCCATGAATAAGAAATAAAATAAATTTCTAGCAGATGATATGATGGCAGGTGCTGTCATTTCAGAAATGTGATCTTCAAGGTTGTTAGATCAGTTGTTGCAGTAAAAAGAATGTTGACAGCAGAAACTAAATGCAAAACATGTATGACAGTCTATAGATATATTGTGGCTATTACTATGTTCAACCACTCTGAGCATACTAAAAGGGTGGTGCTGTATAAATTGATTAGTATATACTAAGGGATACCAATTAAAGGAAAGCAGGTATCTTGTTACTGCTGTTCATCATTTGACCTTTCTTATAATATGTTCCCAGTTTTGCTGAATGTAGTTGCTGATGAATAGCAGGATGGCTGAAGGGATCCACAGGAGATTAAAAATGAAGTGAGTGATTTCTGCAATTAGACATAGTAAAAGGACCAGAGATTTGGGCTTATTTAGTCTGGTGGCTAGAATTAATTAAAGGGGTTTGATACCAACTACATGAGTAGTTTTAATGACTGAGGATTTACCACTGAAATGGTTGGCAGACAGAATGAGGAGATGAAACAGGATGTAAAGAAAGTTTTCTTTACTGAGAGGGTAGTAAGTTGATGGAATAGGTTTCCCAAGTTGGAAGTAGATTATAAGACCTCCAAAGGGCTTCAGAGAGGTAGGTAAATTGTCATAAAATCAGTGTATTGAGGTTGGCATATGACAGCTAGGTGGCCAGTATAGTATATTAGATTGTCTTGCAGCCCCTTTTAATTAACTTTTTTTGCATGCTGATATGTTATAACTTTGATCACCATGTCTCCACAGTGGTAAGAAGTAAATTTTATATTGCTCATCTCATAAGTAATGGCACTGCCTCCAGAAAAAAAAAAGTTATAACCCCCTGTACTCTTCCCTCATCAGGCCAATAATAAGAGTATAACTCTCACTTTGGTATGTTCCTTACCAAACACCTGCAGCAAATGGAGAGACCATAAATGTTCCTTACAAAGAAAATTCAGGGTCTTCAAGATCTGTCTTATGTGGACAGACTGAAATCATTGTCACTTTACTCTGTGTCATACAGACTGCTCAGACGTGAACTGTGGCTTGCATATAGAGCAATCTCTGACCCAGCTTTAATGGAAATGCTGCACATTCACAAGTCAAATAACACACAGGTCACTTGCTCTAAGGACCTTAACCTGGTATGTGACATCAACAGAACTTGTCAGAGAGACAGATTTGTCTCAGAGGTTGGCCCACCTTTGGAACAAGCTTCCTGTTTATGTTAAACAAATCACCTCATTGGTTCTATTAAATGTAATTTGGACGATTGGATAGGTAACCAGTAATTTCCCCTAGAAGTTTCACCTGTGTCCCTCTTGGGCAGAGAAAATAGGTGCTGATTTTAGTGTCTGCTTGAACCAGACACCCTTGGGAACATGGGTTGAACTTGGCTAGGCTTCTAAGGGCCCTGGGGCCATTAGCCTAGCAACCTCCTATGACCCTATGATCCTATAACATGACCACAGGAGTCTACTTCAGAACAACGAAAATGCAAACTCTCGAACGCTCACATAAGTGAATAATCAGAAACTCAAAATTGGTATTTTGGGATCGCATTACAGTAAACATCAGAATATTTGTCCTTTCCTCACTGTAGTGCGATTTCGGAGTAGGAATATATATTTAGTGGGGGGGTGCAGCCCCCCATAATACCACTTTTGAGTTTCTGATTATTCTGTCATGTGAGCGTTCGAGAGTTTGCATTTTTGTTGTTCTGACATAGACCCAATCACAGGACTGTATGCTATATTATCAGTAAGGTAGGCATGGGATAGTCAGCATTTCATTTAAAGCATTCATTTGCTTCATATATTTAGCCATGGAAAATCATATTGGTTAGGTAACATCATGGGGAGGCACTCAGAATGACTGACTGGCAAGTTGTAGTTCAGCTATAGTAATTGTGGGTTAAAGAACTGGTTATGTGATAGATGTCTGCACCGCTGGTGTATCTAAAAAAAAAAACAAATATGCCATGCACTGCAAATAATGTTGTTTACATTACCAAATCTGTAATATAAATACCTGCAAAGACAGTAGCAGAGGAGTATATAATTCATTTATTGCAGCAAGACAAGGATATTCTTCAACAAAAGTATATCTGTCACAGAAATAATGGGTAAGCCACAGGTTGGCATGAGGCGGGGCATCAGTTATGGGATATGCTGGAGCTGTTATATGGGCTGAAAAGGCATAACATTATTACACTGCTCTGAGTCCTCTGTAATGCATACAGTAGAAAAGGCATAACATTATTACACTGCTCTGAGTCCTCTGTAATGCATACAGTAGAACAGCAATTGTCAGGTATGCACCATGGTGGAATTATAGCACACATAAGGCAGTAGAAATAGTCAGATTTTGTCTTGTCCACATCTGATGTAGTGTTAGTATGTCACAGTGTACATTCAGGCATACCTTAACTTCTTCTCTATGCCACTTTAGTATCTGAAAATTATGGTACTGTACCACACAACAGCTGCTAATTCTATTAGCAAGTCCAGCAACTTTTTAAAATGGGACCAAACAGTATTCGAACATACCAGGGCAGTTTCTGGCACTGTAAATGATAATAAAATTCTTCCATTTAAGCCTCAGATAGCCAGTACAGTGTATATGGTAATTTCTTCCTATTTGCCAGCTCAAAACTGTGAAATCTGCAATTATCTAGTTAACAAATGGTTATTTTTAGTTTATTTATTTGATTATTTATTTAGATTTTTTTTGAATAGTAGACTGAACCTTCTTTCCCCAAAAAGAACCATAATGGATGCTATAAAGAGGATATATCAAGTTCAAAAGTAGTCCAGTATTATTTCAAAGAAAATTGCAAAACTAAAACAGCAGGCTGCACGTGCAGACCAACAGAGACCAACAGTGAAAATAAGCCAGGTTTTCTGTCGAGATATAGGAGGTAATTAACATGATACAGGAAGTGTAAACCACACAAGTGCAGTTCTAGTGGCATAGCTAATCAGGTCTGTCTTGGTCTTCATTTCTGCACGGTAAAATTGTGAAATTGGCAGGCCATGGTAGCAGCTTCTATACTCAGGGGATACATGTGTTACTGTTAATCATTCTGCCTTGTCAAGTTTGTTAAATAATTTGCACTCTTATTACTCCGTGAGCAGCTACTCCCTGATAAGATGCCCAGTAGGGCTTATTAAATTCTAATTGTCAAAGCTTTGAAAGACAATAAGAAAAATATGTTCCAATGATCTGGTGCCTCATGTACCAAATCTGAAGCACCAATTTGCACATAATGCATCCTTAATGAAACCCAGTCCAGTTACTGCATCACTGATTTAATTGTTATGTGGAAAACATCAACAACATCATTCACATACACAAATTAAATGTCCATTTAACTATCAAGGGCTGTCTTCTTTCCTGATATTGCTGCTGCTATGTGCTGTCACTCAAATGTAGCCAGGGCTGCATTTTCCACCTCTATGACTGCCAAGCTTTTTTAAGGACTGGAGCTGAGACCATCCCACAATAGTCAGTGGTGACATTTCTTGCCACATCCATCTGTCTGGCACAAAGATATTTTATTTAGTTATTTATTTATTTATTTATTGCATTTGATTCCCGGGAAAGTCCACTGTGCCTGAAGAACCCATTTTCAGTGGAGGCACCAGGGAGAAATGCTCCACAGTTATTACATACAGACAAGAAAAATAATAAACAATACTGGGTTTATAAGACAACGTTAGCATATAACAGCTATATGATTGTATACAATGATTTGGTAACAATGGATTACATTGGTGGCACCAGTGAGGAAGGCATACAATTAAGGGGTGAAACTTGGAATTCGTGTAGATTAGTTATTGAGTGAAGAGGAGATGGATATTGAGGGGGAGGGGCAGGTTTTAGGGTTGTTAGTAGAAGTGCAAGTACATATCTAATGTGAGGAGAGATGCAATTTAAGGGAGTTTTTAAAGGTAGAGGGATTACACATAGCTCTGAGTGAAAGGGGAAAATCATTCCATAACTTAGAGGCTGTAAAGGAGTACAGCATATGGCTGACAGAGAGCTTAGGTTTGTTAACATTTAATAGCATTTTGTTTTCAGACCTAAGGTGACAATTTGGATGGTACATGGTCAGTATACTAGTAAGGGATGAACAGGCTGCTGGGAAGTAGATAAGTTTATGGGCAAAAGTAAGTTGTAGGCATGTTAGATGAAGGGGAGCTCGAGCTAGCCTAGTTGCTGCAGTGTGGTGCAGTGGTGGGTGGAGAATTTGGTATTTGTAGCAAATTTGGCAATTTTATTGTAACATGAGTTGAGTTTTGTTTTCAGAGAGGACTGTATATTGTTAAGGATGGGGGTGCCATGTAAGAGGGTTGGAAGCAGGAATGCTGAGGCAAGAGCCTTTTTTGCAGGACTAAGAAAGTAGCTATGCCTATAAAGGGATCCTAGTTTTTGATGCTTTTTTTATGTTATTATGGATATGAGGGTCAAAGGTAAGGTTGTCATCAATGATGACACCAAGTAGTTTAGTGTTGGAAATTACTTCAATGATAGTATTATTTTGGGAATGAACAGACAGTTCAGATCTATTAACTGGGCTGCATTTAGTTGGGGTAAAGATTAAGAGTTTAGTTTTACTGGGGTTAAAGGCTAGGTGGTTCTGTGACATCCAGGATTCAATTGAGGTGAAAGCTTCTTGGGTAAGTTGTTGTAATAGAGAAGCAGATTTAGAAGAGCAGATAATAGTGGAATCATCAGCATATTTTTGTGATGAATACGTATTTTAACAAGAGGGAGGAGCATAGGGTAACATACAAGAGTGGAGGAAGATGCACACAGGTGGATTATATCTTATGTAGAAGGGCCAATCTGAAGGAGATTGGCGACTGTAAAGTGGTGGTAGGGGAAAGTGTAGTTAGGCAGCATAGGATGGTGGTTTGTAGGATGACATTGGTGATCAAGAAGAGGAAGATGAGTGTGATGGCAGCACCAAGGATCAAATGGTGGGAATTGAAAAAGGGTAATTGTGAGGTGATGTTCAGGGAAGAGTTAAGACAGGCACTGGGTGGCATTGAGTTACCGAATAGCTGGTTAACTACAGCAGAGCTAGTAAGAGAGATGGCTAGAAAGGTGCTTGGTGTGACATCTGGAAAGCGGAAGGAGGACAAGGAGACCTGGTGGTGGAATGAAGAAGTACAGGTGAGTATACAAAGAAAGAGGCTGGTGAAGAAGAAGTGGGATTGTCAGAGAGATGAAGAAAGTATACGAGAGCATAAGGAGATGAGGTGCATAGCAAAGAGACAGGTGGTGAAGGCTAAGGATAAGGCACATGAAGAGTTGTATAAAAGGTTGTACACTAAGGAGGGAGAAAAGGACCTGTATCAATTGGCTAGACAGAGGGACCAAGCTAGTAAAGATGTGCAGCAGGTAAGGGTGATAAAGGATAATGAGGGAAATGTACTCACAAGCAAGGAGAGTGTGTTGAGCAGATGGAAAGAGTACTTTGAGGGGTTGATGAATTAAGAGAATTAGAGGGAGAGAAGGTTTGGATGATATGCGGATAGTGAATCATGACGTGCGGTGGATTAGCAAGGAGGAAGTAAGGATAGCTATAAAGAGGATGAAGAACGGAAAGGCTGTTGGTTCCGATGACATACCTGTGGAAGCATGGAGGTGTTTAGGTGAAATGGCAGTGGAGTTTTTAACTAGATTGTTTAATGAAATCTTGGAAAGTGAGAGGATGCCTGAGGAATGGAGAAAAAGTGTTTTGGTACCGATTTTTAAGAATAAGGGTGATGTGTAGACCTGTAGTAACTACAGAGGGATTAAACTGATCAGTCACAGCATGAAGTTATGGGAAAGAGTAGTGGAAGCTAGGTTAAGAAGGGAGGTGATGATTAGTGATCAGTAGTATGGTTTCATGCCAGGAAAGAGCACTACAGATGCAATGTTTGCTCTGAGAGTGTTGATGGAGAAGTACAGAGAAGGTCAGAAGGAGTTGCATTGTGTCTTTGTGGATTTAGAGAAAGCATATGACAGTATGCCTAGAGAGGAGTTGTGGTATTGTATGAGGAAGTCGGGAGTGTCAGAAAAGTATGTAAGAGTGGTACAGGATATGTACGAGGGTAGTGTTACAGCGGTGAGGTCTGCAGTGGGAGTGACAGATGTGTTTAAGGTGGAGGTGGGATTACATCAAGGATCAGCTCTGAGCCCTTTCTTATTTGCAATGGTGATGGACAGGTTGACAGATGAGATCAGACAATAGTCCCCGTGGACTATGATGTTTGCAAAAAATATTGTGATCTGTAGTGAGAGTAGGGAACAGGTGGAGGAGACCCTGGAGAGGTGGAGATATGCTCTAGAGAGAAGAGGAATGAAGGTCAGCAAGACTAAGACAGAATATATGTGTGTGAATGAGAGGGAGGATAGAGGAATGGTGAGGATGCAGGGAGTAGAGGTTTCGAAGGTGAATGAATTTAAGTACTTGGGATCAGCAGTTCAGAGTAATGGTGAGTGTGGAAGAGAGGTGAAGAAGAGAGTACAGGCAGGATGGAGTGGCTGGAGAAGAGTGTCAGGAGTGATTTGTGACAGACGAGTACCAGTAAGAGTGAAATGGAAGGTCTGCAAGAGGGTAGTGAGACCAGCTATGTTATATGGGATGGAGACAGTGGCATTGACAAAAAGGCAGCAGTTAGAGCTGGACGTGGCAGAGTTAAAGATGTTAAGATTTGCACTGGGTGTGACGAGGGTGGACAGGATTAGGAATAAGTATATCAGACGGTCAGCCCAGGTTGGAAGGTTTGGAGACCAAGCCAGAGAGGCAAGATTACATTGGTTTGGACATGTGCTGAAGAGGGATGCAGAGTATATTGGGAAAAAGATGCTAAGGATGAAGCTACCAGGTAACAGGAAAAGAGGAAGGCCTAAGATAAGGTTTATGGATGTGGTGAAAGAGGACATGCAGGTGGTTGGTGTGACAGAGCAAGATGCAGAGGACAGGAAGAAATGGAAACAGTTGATCTGCTGTGGTGACCCCTAACGGGAGCAGCCGAGAAGAAGAAGAAGAAGAAGATCAGCATACTTTATTAGAGTGGGAAAGAGTAGTGTGGAAGTCACTGATAAATATACTGAAAAGAAGGGGACCCAATATAGAGCCCTGGGGTACCCCTGTGATGGTGTTTATGAAAGGGGAGAAACAGTGTTGCTAGATAGTAGATTGTTGCCTGTTAGTGAGATAGTCAGAAAACCATTGGAGAATGGGGTGAGAAATTCTCAGTTTGGACAGTTTAGTAAGCAGGAGGGGGTGGGTGACAGTATCAAATGCTTTTGAAAGATCAAGAAAGAATGCAAATACTATGGAATCAGAGTCACGGGGTCTGTTAACTGTGTCCAGGAAGGAGATTAGGGTGGTATTAGTGCTATGTCCAGGCCTAAAGTCATGCTGAGTGGGGGAGAGCAGTTGGTGTGTAACCAGATGATTAAGGAGCTAAATTTGAATGCATTTTTCGAGTATTTTTGAGATGGGAGACAGTAGAGCATTAGGTTGGAAATTAGAGATGTCCAAGTTTTTTGCCCCCTTTATGAAGTGGAAGAATATATGCTTTTTTCCAGATATCTGGTATGCAAGATACCTAGATGGATCTATTGATGTGGATGCTGATAAGATATGCTATGGAGGAGGCTGATAGTTGTAAGAATTCTGCAGGTAGGTTGTCAGGGGCATTGGTGCAAGGTCTTAGTTTGTGATGAAGTTTTTTAATAGTTGAGGTAGGTATAGGAGAGAATGAGAAAGTGGGAACTGAAGTAGAAGGGGTGTGTAATATAGTACTGTTTGATAGATTTGCGTTGATGGGTGGGAAGCTGGTAGTAAGTTTAGTGATGGTTTCTATGAAATAGGAGTTAAAAAGTGAGGCTAATTCAGGGGGTGTTGTTTCATGGTTAGGGGATGGATTATGGTGGGTTCCAGGATGGAGTAGGGAGCTAATTGCTCCCCAAAAACTTTCTGTGGTTATGATTCTATTGGTTTTGGAGTGTTTGGAAGTGTTCTTTTTTGTTTTTGGTAAGTAAACGTTTGGCTTGATTGCACAGTTGTTTATATAGTGTGAGGTTGGAATCAGTCTTGTTTTTTAGCCAGGTTTTCCAGGCTTTGTCTCTAGAAGACATAATTTGCTTTGTGGACTTGGTAAGCCATTTAGCATGATTAGTCTTGACTCGTTTTAGTCGTTGAGGAGCTAGAGTATTAAGGAGCCTAAGAAATGTGGAATTGAAGAATTCTACTGCTTCATTAAGAGGGAGATATTTTAATGGGTTCCAGTTAGTATTGTGCAATGTGTCATTTAGTGTAATAGGGAAGAAATGGGATAGATCTCTAGTGTATCTATATTGATGTATGTTTTATAAAGTAGTGCGTATTGCAAATGCTGGTGAGTGGTCACATATACTATCTGGGAGTATGCCGGAAGTGGGGATGTTTTTAGGGTCTGAGACCATAATCCAATCCAGAATTGAGGCTTTCCTATGTTGTTTGTCAGGTCTAGTGATATCTGTGATGAGCTGAGTATAGGTATGAAGGTTGATGCCTAAGGAGGGGTTACTGATGGAGATGTCTAACCAGTTAATATTGACATCACTTAGGATGATTGTTTAATTTTTTTATATTGTTGGTAGTCCAGGCAAGGATGTCCTCAAGAAGAGGAATATTGTTTCCTGGGGGAATGTATATGACAATAATGCAGAGGTTTTTTTGGTTGTTTAGTTATAAGAAGGAAATAAGTAACTCTGTGGTGGAGAAGGTAGGAATAGGCTTAGAATAAGGAATCACTGTGCAGGAGCTTGGATATAATAGGGCAATTCCCCTGCCTTTTTATGATGTCTATCTGTTCTTAGACAAGAATAGTTTGGGGGAAGAAATTCTATGTCCTTTAGATATAGTTTTAGCCAGGTTTTAATGATGACTGTAAAGTCAGGTATATATTGACTTAGCCATCCATGTAGTTGGGGAATTTTATTTCTTATACTTTGAATGTTGATGGTAGTAAAATAGAGGGATTTTTTAGAGTTAGGGGCATAGTGAGAAAAAGGATAAGGGCCAGGGTTAGGGTGTGTATCACCACTCTGAAGTAGAGTAGAATGGGAAGGACAGGATTTTGGATAGAGTAACTTTTTTAGGTTCCCAACATTGTACTGGATTGGGCTAATAGGAACAGTGTTTTGTGTAGAGATAATTTTCAGTTTTGTTTCTAAAATTGGATCAGTAGCATACAGACAGTACCAGATTGCTGAGTAGCTGGGAGAGGGTACCATCATATGGGGATGTTGTTGATGTGGGCTTGAGAGATATAAAATGGAGTAAGGTGAAGAGAGGTTAAGAAGGAGAGAGAAGTAAATAGTAAAACTAAGGAGAACAAGTTTGTAAATGAGGGACATATTGTGAGGAGTAGAGTATAACAGGTGAGTGTCTTGTGTGAGGGTAGTAGATTAGTAGATCTGAAGAGACAGTAAAGGGAAGGTACGAGTATGGAGGTTAAAGTAGTGAAGGAAGGGTGGGGTGCTTAGGAGTGCAGTTGGTAGAGAAGGTGGAATAGGGTTCAAGGAGATATGGGTGTAAGAAATAGCATTAAAGGTACTTGTAAAGTAGGAGGAGGGAGGTGATAATTACTTGGGGGTGGAAAAGGGTTGGGCTGCTAGATGATTGGATGCATATGTGTGGTGTTGGGAGGGTGTGGTTGCAGGGAGATTGGAGGGAGGGGTATAGGTAAGTACAAATGTAACTGAAGTAGGGGTGGGTGGGAATGGGGGTAGGGGGCGAGAGCAGAGCGAGCCCGAGCATAGTGAGGGAAAATGGAGTGAGACTAGCACAGCTGAGAGAGACAAGGATGCCAGAAACAATCAGGAACAGCACAAGTTTTTTCTGGTAAGGCTGTTTTGTAGGTTATAGGACTGGGAGAAGCAGTTCAAATTGTGGGCACTTTACTGTAGTTATTTCTTCTTTTTATTTTAATTTTAATGAAGTAAGAGCAGGCTCCCTTTTGAGTATGGCTGTTTTCACATGCTACACTGGGAAATAGTGTATTTATTTGGTATAAGTCTTACTTTTTCCCATTTACTATAACTCAGTTAGGTTAGGTAAAGGAGTTCCTTTGGACAATGGTACACTACCATCTAGTGGCTACATAGGGAAGCAACTATAATAAACCCGATAAGAGAACAACAAAATTGTTTGGCATGGGGGTGGTCCGAGTCAGTGTATAAGCCAAGGTAATTACAAACAAAAACTTAATATACAATTCCCCATAACTGGAATAAACTTGTAGGTTATCACCTACACTTTAGAGCATGGGGTAGGTCATCCTTTCTGGTTAAAGGGAAGGTGTCCAATACAATGCAGTCTGGAGGCACCAAGCAACAGTATAGTGAGAAGGGCAGCCCATTTACTTAGCGCTGGCCTTCCGAGCTGTAAAAGATTAGAGAGAGCATTTAATTACCAGGGCACAGAATCAGGAAAAAGAGCTTAGACTGCAGCAAGACAGTGCAGGGGACAGAATAGTTGTAGGACTAAATAGTTGAATAGACGAGCAGGAGAAGGGTGCGTGACTACTAGGGAAAAAATAGCTAGTACAAGTAAGTCATAATACATTCATAGAAAAGAAAGAAAGGAGGAAATAGAGGAGCTTATGGACAAGGCTAACGGCAAATGCAGCAGTACACATTAAACTGGCAATTGCCTTATACCATACAATGCTATCACAGTGTTTAGTTCAAGCAGTAGATTCAGATAGTAGATAACATTGCTCCAGAGGCAGACAAAACCTGAATTATATACTTTAGCAACTTGTGAATGAGACTTTGGAAAACCTATGATTCTTCTGAAAGGAAACTGATATTCTTTCTACGGAGTCTTGACAGCTAGTGAAACAATAAAAGTAACAAATGTATAATCTGGCATAAGCACCATGAAAAATCAATTAAGCATGACAAAGACTTCATTCACACAGTACATGAACTGGATCCCAAATATCTAAAAGAGAGTTAAGTAATCAAAGCCAGTTCCAAGCTGCTGGCAGTTTGCTTGGTCACAAACTGAAGGTTGCAGCGAAAGAGTAAGAGGCCTGACTGCCGTGATGCACCAGTTCTGCAGTCTTCAGCCGCTGTACCTCTTTGTAAACCCCTTACAACTT